>NW_027189910.1:0-71217 GCF_040958095.1 Procambarus clarkii
TCAAGCTCCAGAATGACAACATCACAGCAAATCATGATAAACTAAAGAAGTGCAAGGACCGTACATGGCCGGGCTGGATTGAGAAGTTTAAACATCATATGTCACAGGTTCAGGACCCAGTGGGAGGACCATATAAGGACCTTTACTGTGTGTGTCGGCAACCATACGATGGAAAGTTTATGGTGCAATGCGATATGTGCATGGAGTGGTTCCATGGGGTCTGCGTGGGAGTGACTCTGGCGAGTGTACGGTCAAAACCAGAGTATGCATGTCCTCGGTGTGAGCCATAAGAGCAGAAAAAAAAAGAAAAAAAAGAAAAAAGGAAAGGGAATAGTGTAGTGTATGCAATGTTGAAACAGTTCGTGTATAGTGCAAAGATAATACGGGTAATAATCGTAATGTTCGTGTACAGTGCAAAGATAATACGGGTAATAATTGTAATAGGACCCATTCATGAAAATACTTTTTTACAAAAAAGACATGTTGTATATAGTGAAACGTTTTCCCTCCAACATACCCATTGTTCTATAGGGACGGGAGGAGTGTAGAGGGAACCACATTCAAAGTGCCCGCCAAGGAGACATTTTACAGTATAGGCAGGGCTGTGCCCTGATTGGTGGACGACGACGGCGCACGGCCTACCCGCGCGGCAGCCCGCGCAGGCCGAGTGGGGCAGATTTGAACTGCATGTGACCCAACGCGGACGACGCCTGCCCGGCACCACTGGCACTTAGGATATGTGCCCATTGGACCCCTAAGAGGCATTGATTCCCTCTGTCCTACCCTTCCTGAGGAGCCTAGACTTGCTCCACCTACCCTACCAGCCCTTCCTCTCCCTACGACGACAGTTCCAGGTGAATTACTGTACTATTGTTGTAACACGTGGGTCACCTCTACAGTATCCTCCACATGCGTCATTCCCCAAGATGACCTGTGTCTCCATCTTGGGCATTGATGTACAGACTCCCACCACTAGGGTCTGGCAGCCATAATCGGAATCCAAAGTTACCTGGTGTAGGGGCATCCTCACTGGGCCTCCCACAGTGGTCACACTCACCACCCCCACACTGGTACTCTTGTAACTCTCAGGGAACAGGGTTTCACTTACCAGGGTAAAGTCCGCCCCGGTGTCTCTTAGCATCTTCACTGGGATGGGGTCTGCGTCCCCCATCCTTACGGTTCCTTGACACATGAATGGGTGAGCTTTCTTCTCCCCATTCAGCACGGGTTCATCCCGCACTCTCTCGGCCCTCTGGTCCTCGAACATCACTAAAGCAACGTGTCCTCGCTGCTTAAAGCGTCTGCATTCCCGCGCGACGTGTCCGATTTTTCCGCAGTTGTAGCAGCGGACCCTTGGCGGAGACCATCCGCCACCGCTCGCCTTAGCACTGCCTTCAGAGGCCGTCGCTCCCTGTGTCCTTCTCGCCTCACTGGTCGTTTCCTTCGTTGCAGTAACAGCTCCCGAGCTCTCAGCTTGGTTCTCCTCTATCGGCTCTACAGCACCTTTTGTTCCTCTGTCGTCCCATCTCGAGCGGTGGGACTTGGGAGAACTCGCTTCTGTCCTCCATCCATCCGTCCTCCTATAATTCCTACTGCTTCCGGAGTACACGGGTGATCGGTACTGTCCCTCTCGGCGTGGGCGTAGGGCTTCTTCTAACATGTCGGCTCGGTCGGCAGCGGCCCTCAGGTCCTTTATGTCCGCCTCCTTTACCCTCATCCTGATCTCAGGAGGGAGCACGGACATAAACTTTTCCATGACCATTAGTTCCTTGACCTCTTCGGCCGACCCCGCTTCTTCAGAGTCCAGCCACTTAAGGAACTTTCTTTCCATGTCCCTCGCCGTCTCCGCATACGATTTTCCCGGCGACCGGGTACATTCTCTAAACCTCTTCCGGTAACACTCCGGCGTGAGCTTGAAGGAACGGAGCACAGCTCGTTTTACCGCATCGTAGTTGGTGCATTCTTGGAAGTCGAGCATAGTGAAGGCTTCACGAGCTTCACCTGTGAGCCTCCCTTGCACTAGCTCCGCCCACTCCGCCCTCGGCCACCTCTTCAGAGCAGCAACTCTCTCAAAGTGATCGAAGAAACTTTCGGCTTCACTAGGCACAATGACCGGCAGGTCTCGTTCCCTCACTCGTCGGTCTTCCTGTGGCGGCGGAGCAGGTGCACCTAGTCCTAGTTCAGCTCGCTTCAGTTCCAACTCCTGGTTGGCTTCTATTTCCAATTGTCTCAGCCTAACTTCTCGCTCGTGTTCTTCCCTGCGTAGCTGTGCTTCTCGCTCTTGTTCTTCCCGGCGTAGCTGTGCTTCTCGTTCCTCACGCTTCATCTGTGCTTCTCGCTCTTCTTTACGCTGCTGTGCTTCTGCTTCTCGCTCTTCTCTACGCTGCTGTGCTTCTGCTTCTCGCTCTTCTTTGCGCTGCTGTGCTTCTGCTTCTCGCTCTTCTCTGCGCTGCTGTGCTTCTTCTCTCCTCAGCTGCGCTTCTCGCTCCTCTCTGCGCTGCTGTGCTTCCAGCTGCAGCTTCATTATTTCCAGCTTAACGCTGTGCCTGCTGCCGCTGGATCCCCTGCTGCTTCCACCAATACTCAGGTGTTCACCCACACTGGTGTAACAAACTAGGCTGTTGTAAGAATTATTCCAGAAGGTTCCAGAAGTTCGAGTAGGGACCTGACCTCTCAACAACGCCCAGTCCCCTGGGAATTAGCAGGTCTGAGTCACAAATGGCGGGCATCTTTGTTCATAGTTTTGTATAATGAACCATCCTATAGTATTCAGTAATTTAGAGAAATTAGCCTTTATTCATTTTGCATTAAAATTGTATTGTATAATAGTACTGGATACAATATCAAGAGTATTCTAATTATTGAGTTTAAGTCACCATCAGTGACGTCACGAATCAGATCTAACTTGTAAGGCGAAGTGACCGGCGGTCATAGGTCATCAGGGTTGACATGTCTACTATTTCTCAAAGTTCAATTAACCATTTTGGGGATCGGGAACAGCTCTGCCGTTAGATGCTTGTGTAATTTAATTTCAGTAAAATAATTCAACCAGTCTGGATCAATTCAGTACAAACAGAGGTTAATTGTTATAACTTAAACCGTGCTAAGTAACTGGGGTAAGCGATGCGGAAGGATACAATGCTCTGTCTGGGGTAGACCAGACAAGGAAGAGATCAGTGTGGTCTCCAGAGCAGCTGGGAGAGGTCAAACATCTTACCTCTCCCCGAGACCAGCCCAACATCTTTAGCTGGTAAAACATAGAGGTATAGTTGCTATGGTTATGTATAGAGATAGTCTCATTGCATTAAGGTCAAGTAGGGAGTGTTAAAGTGACAGGGAGTGAACATATTTAGATTTTGTTTTAGTTTTTCTTTTAATAAATTAATTAGGTAATAAATTTCATTTTTATTATTTCCATGTGTTTTATGTGTATACTTGTCCTGGTCACGTGGTCCACACGAGGCAGAGTTGGATTGGGTGCCGATTCTAACATCGAGTCTAACTTCGAATCATTCCCGTTTAATTAATTTCACACTCTTAAGTTTCCACGGTCATCGAGTGGGGATCAAGCCCCAAGGTTGATTAATTAGCGTGATCGATCCAGACCTCGATCATTGCTCGGTGTTGCTGGTCTGGTGGTGGCAGCGTAGAGGCGACTCTAGGGTTTTGCTCAAAGCCTAGGTCACGTCATACTGGGTGTAGAATCCTAAGTCGGTCAATCGTCTTAGGACCACGTGGCGTGGAGTTGGTTTTGGGTAAAAGTTTTGGAGTCCCTTGGTAGAGAATAAAAAGTAAGAATACGGGTAGAGGGCGAAGAAGGAAAGATAAGTAGAGAGAGAGGAACCCTACCCCGTGTTACACTGGCAGGTGTTTGGGGCCGTTCCTCCCCCAAAGCTTCATCTCGAGCCCTGAACTGAGCCATTATCTCTAGTCTTCTTTCTGCCACTCTGGCAGATTTCAGCTTTATTCCGAAATGATCCGCTATTGCCTGTAACTGTGCCTTGGTGCACTCTTCCAGCACCTGTTCGTCTCTAGAGTCAATAAACCTCGTCACTTTATCATCCTCCATCTTGTGCGATGAGTGATAACCTGCACCTGATCTCTAACACCACTGCCAAGTACCACCACTGCAACCTTTACTTCGATCGTATCCTGGCAAGGTCGCCAATGTTGGGGTTTCACTACTCTATCCTTACTCTGGGGTGAGCAATAGTTATGCTCAAGGTCACTCACCGTAGCCCTGCGGGTCTTCACTCGATCCTCACGGCGCCACTGCACGCCAGGAAAGTCTCCCAGTCAATCTCAACGGCCTCTGATTAAGAAAGAGTGGGAACACGACTCGTTCACTTGACTGTCATGTGCCCTCCCCAACAATCGGGCTCTATGGTTAACCACAAGGTCGCCAACTGGTGTTTTAGGTGCCCAGTAACACCATCAGTGGACTGGTGGAATTTGTGGTAGCCTTGGCAAGGTCACACTCAAAAGATCAGGAATCAGGCAGGTACTTACCGTTATCACTCTATGCTTTCAGTATAATATAGCCACAAGATCAATGGAGGAGATGATAAAAACACAAAGGTGATTTTGTATTTTACTTAAAATGTATGAAAGATGTCACAAGGCCAAACAATAATAAATAAATCAACTGATCCTGGCAGCGGCTGGTAGTTCCCACGAATAGTATGCACTCACTAAGTGGCAACACCTCCCCTCCTCATCAAATGTCAAGAACAGCTGATCGCCTGGCCCCCGCGCGAAAGCTTATTGCTTGTTTTCAGATTCACGCGCGCTGTTTCTTTAAGTTCTCCAATATTACTATAAACTCGCACACTCGATATTGGCACAAATAGCATGTATTTCTTAGTTACACTGTACTCAGGCTCAAACAGTCGTTTCTACAATCAATGCTACAACGCCTCACTGTAATGGTTTTACATTGTTCTTCATTCAACAATATATTATGAAATATTAACCCTGGAGTTTTCAGTACTTTCTCTCGTGGGCGATAACGCAATAATTCACTGTACTCACAAATGATTAATCACTAAATGAACATAGACATATATATATTGTATATAAATCAAATATCAATACATGGAAAATAAATAGTTTCTGGGCACGTAGCCTAACTTCCAACTACTGGCATAATATTACATATATATATCATCACTATATGTTCTCATCAAAGTCTGTAGAAAGATATACAATACACAGTAAATTATCACTGTTTCCTGGTGCCTGTACACACCAACAATAAACATAAGTATTATAAGTACTCTTGATAGTACTACACGGCAAACTGGTGCCTTACTGTGACACGGGTGAGACTTGCTCACGACATATAAAATCCTCAGGCTAGATAATATAGCCGAATAACATAGCTAACTAAAGGGGAATGGGGAGGGAACTAGAAACACCTACTTCGACCTATCCTCCGATGAGAGTCGAGATGTAGCTCCTGGTCCTCGTGTCGGGAACGCCCCCACACGACACGTCGTCGTGTCCTACCAGAGCCTCTCGTCGTCTCACCGTTTAGCGCATCGTCTCCGTGCCCTCTTCACTGCAGGTCCGTCCTCCTTCTTGACTTCTTGAAGGGTTGGAGTCGGTCTCCTGGCCGTCGTCTTCTCCCAGCAACGGCTGCCGCCTACGTCTCAGCAACAGTCGTCCGGATTCCCCAAATAGTCCTCTCCTTCCTCAGCTACCCAGTGGCTCTGTCAGCCACTACGCTGTCACGAACTGGTGAACTGCCACAGACGTCACATACGTCACTGCACGGCTTCACTGCTTCTTCTTGCACAGTACCTGACTGGAGCACTTGTTGCTCAAATAACCGTCGATTCCCTCTCTGGTTCAACACATGAACTAGGGAAGAAATCACAGAGTACTGGCAGACTTCAGGTGACGCGTAAATCCACGGGAGCGGGAAACAACTGTCAAACTGACAGGACCAATCGTCGCACGTCCGACCTCTTTGACGTGTCGTGTCTGACTGATAGCGCCAGCGCGTCGCGTTGCCCGGACCCCCTTCCTTCGTGACGTCACTTTCGCCACGGGAGGTTTTCATTGGCTCCCGGTGCCACATTGCTGTCGGTGACCAATCCGGTGCCACTGACGTCACACGGTTTTGGCGGGAAATCAGGGAGGCAAGCGCCATCTTGGCTCCCTAAAGGGCCTATACCAAAGGCCAAAATATTACTATTTCACAAATTTCTCGGCTCTCCGAGAACACTACACTCTCTCCCATATATCAAATTGTAGCCTGCAACGTAGAGAACGCTTAGGAAAAGTAGACATGACTCTTACTGCAGGAGTGGGAGAATTATAAGGGGGGAACACCGTCACACAATGTTGTTTCCAATACAAATGATAAAAACCAATGGAATTAACTAAAATGTTCCTGATTTTCTGTTTATATTACCGATGGAAGATGTACACGTAAATCCGCTCTAATCCGGCTGAAACGTCGATATATGCATTAAAAACCGAACATCTCCCCCTTTCAATATCCTACTCAGTATTTTAACGAGAAACAAATGGTTGATTGAAAATAAAGTATTTAAGGTTAATTTCTAATCAATTATGTGTTTGCATCATTTTTATCGTATATATAATGAATTAATAACAATAAACTGAAAATTCACAAAAACGTGGAAAAACGGCAAAATATTGCCTAATTCGATGATATTTTGTTAAAATAACATAAAGGAAAAGGGGATGATAAACGTCAAAATATTGCTAAATTCGATGATTTTTGGTACGAAACAAAATGCAAGAAAACTTGAATAAAATGCATTATTATGCGAAATTCTGAGATTTGAAAGCCAAATCACATATCTTGATACTACATGAAATAGAATCGAAATATTGGTAAAAATTAATATATTTACGTAATATCAAACTAAATGATTAACGTGAAAAAATCACTATTTTACCATATTTGAGGATTTTAACTTCAAATCATAGAGCGAGGTTTCGTATTATTTAGATCCAAGAAAAGACATATGAGAATGGTGTTTCCAATACAAATGATAAAAAACAATGTGTTTTCATTAGAATTAACTAAAATGTTCTTGATTTTCCGTTTATATTACCGATGGAAGATGTACACGTAAAACCGCTCGAATCCGGCTGAAACGTCGATATATGCAATAAAAACCGAACTTCTCCAATTTTCAATATCTTACTCAATATTTTAACGAGAAACAAATAGATGATTGAAAATGAAGTATTTAAGGTTATTATCTAAACAATTATGTGTTTGCATCATTTTTATCGTATATTTAATGAATTTATACCCATAGACTGAAAATTCACAAAAACGTGGAAAAACGGCAAAATATTGCCTAATTCGATGATATTTTGTTTAAATAACATAAAGGAAAAGGGGATGATAAACGTCAAAATATTGCTAAATTCGATGATTTTTCGTACGAAAGAAAATGCAAGAAAACTTGCTTAAATGCATTCTTATGCGAAATTCTGAGATTTGAAGGCCAAATCACATATCGTGATACTACATGAAATAGTATCGAAATATTGGTAAAAATGAAAATATTTACGTAATATCAAACTACATGAAAAACGTGAAAAAAGTCACTATTTTATCATATTTGAGGATTTTAACTTCAAATCATAGAGCGAGGTTTCGTATTATTGAGATCCAAGAAAAGACATATGACAATGTTGTTTCCAATAAAAATGATAAAAATCAATGTGTTTTCATTAGAATTACCTAAAATTTTCTGATTATCCGTTTATATTACCGATGGAAGATGTACAGGTAAAACCGCTCTAATCCAGCTGAAACGTCGATATATGCAATAAAAACCGAACATCTCCCCTTTTCAATATCCTAATCAGTATTTTAACGAGAAACAAATGGTTGATTGAAAATAAAGTATTTAAGGTTAATTTCTAATCAATTATGTGTTTGCATCATTTTTATGGTATATATAATGAATTAATAACAATAAAATGAATATTCACAAAAACGTGGAAAAACGGCAAAATATTGCCTAATTCGATGATATTTTGTTTAAATAACATAAAAGAAAAGGGGATGATGAACGTCAAAATATTGCTAAATTCGATGATTTTTGGTACGAAACAAAATGCAAGAAAACTTGCTTAAAATGCATTAATTTGCGAAATATTGAGATTTGAAGGCCAAATCACATATTTTGATACTACATGAAATAGTATCGAAATATTGGTAGAAATGAATATATTTACGTAATATTAAACTACATGATAAACGTGAAAAATGTCACTATTTAACCATATTTGAGGATTTTAACTTCAAATCATAAAGCGAGGTTTCATATTATTTAGAGCCAAGAAAAGACATATGACAATGTTGTTTCCAATACAAATGATAAAAACCAATGGAATTACCTAAAATGTTTCTGATTTTCCGTTTATATTACCGATGGAAGATGTACACGTAAAACCGTTCTAATCCGGCTGAAACGTCGATATATGCAATAAAAACCGAACTTCTCCCCTTTTCAATATCCTACTCAGTATTTTAACAAGAAACAAATGGTTGATTGAAAATGAAGTATTTAAGGTTATTATCTAATCAATAATGTGTTTGCATCATTTTTATCGTATATTTTATGAATTATTAACAATAAACTGAAAATTCACAAAAACGTGGAAAAACGGCAAAATATTGCCTAATTCGATGATAATTTGTTTAAATAACATAAAGGAAAAGGGGATGATAAACGTTAAAAATATTGCTAAATTCGATGATTTTTCGTACGAAACAAAATGCAAGAAAACTTGCTTAAAATGCATTATTATGCGAAATTCTGAGATTTGAAGGCCAAATCACATATCGTGATACTACATGAAATAGTATCGAAATATTGGTAAAAATGAATATATATACGTAATATCAAACTACATGAAAAACGTGAAAAAAGTCACTATATAACCATATTTGTGGATTTTAACTTCAAATCATAGAGCGAGATTTCGTATTATTTAGATCCAAGAAAAGACATATGACAATGTGTCCGATACAAATGATAAAAATCAAAGTGTTTTCATTAGAATTAACTAAAATGTTCCTGATTTTCCGTTTATATTACCGTTGAAAGATGTACACGAAAACATCTCTATTCCGGCTGAAACGTCGATATATGCAATAAAAACAGAACTTCTCCCCGTCTTAATATCTTACTCAGTATTTTAACGAGAAACATATAGTTGATTGAAAATGAAGTATTTAAGGTTATTATCTAATCAATTATGTGTTTGCATCATTTTTATCGTATATATAATGAATTAATACCCATTAACAGAAAATTCACAAGAACGTGGAAAAACGGCATAATATTGCCTAATTCGATGATATTTTGATTAAATCCCATAGAGGAAAAGGGGATGATAAACGTCAAAATATTGCTATATTCGATGATTTTTCGTACAAAACAAAATGCAAGAAAACTTGCTTAAAATGCAATATTATGTGAAAGTCTGAGATTTGAAGGCCAAATCACACATCGTGATACTACATGAAATAGTATCAAAATATTAGTAAAAATGAATATATTTACGTAATATCAAACTACATGATTAACGTGAAAAAGTCACTTTTTAACCATATTTGAGGATTTTAACTTTAAATCATAGAGCGAGGTTTCGTATTATTTAGATCCAAGAAAAGACATATGACAATGTTGTTTCCAATACAAATGATAAAAATCAATGTGTTTTCATTAGAATTAACTAAAATGTTCCTGATTTTCCGTTTATATTACCGATGGAAGATGTACACGAAAACATCTCTATTCCGGCTGAAACGTCGATATATGCAATAAAAACAGAATTTCTCCCCTTTCCCCCCCTCCTCTTATCTTACTCAGTATTTTAACGAGAAACAAATAGTTGATTGAAAATGAAGTATATAAGGTATCTAATCAATTATGTGTTTGCATCATTTTTATCGTATATATAATGAATTAATAACAATAAACTGAAAATTCACAAAAACGTGGAAAAACGGCAAAATATTGCCTAATTCGATGATATTTTGTTTAAATCTCATAGAGGAAAAGGGGATGATAAACGTCAAAATATTGCTAAATTCAATGATTTTTCGTACGAAACAAAATGCAAGAAACCTTGCTACTTGCTTAAAATGCAACATTATGCGAAATTCTGAGATTTGAATGCCAACTCAGATATCGTGATACTACAGGAAATAGTATCGAAATATTGGTAAAAATGAATATATTTACGTAATATCAAACTACATGAAAAACGTGAAAAAGTCACTATTTTACCATATTTGAGAATTTTTAACTTCAAATCATAAAGCGAGGTTTCGTATTATTTAGACCCAAGAAAAGACATATGACAATGTTGCTTCCAATAAAAATGATAAAAATCAATGAGTTTTCATTAGAATTACCTAAAATGTTCCTGATTTTCCGTTTATATTACCGATTGAAGATGTACAGGTAAAACTGCTCTAATCCGGCTGAAACGTCGATATATGCAATAAAAACCGAACATCTCCCCTTTTCAATATCCTACTCAGTTCTTTAACGAGAAACAAATGGTTGATTGAAAATAAAGTATTTAAGGTTAATTTCTAATCAATTATGTGTTTGCATCATTATTATCGTATATATAATGAATTATTAACAATAAACTGAAAATTCACAAAAACGTGGAAAAACGGCAAAATATTGCCTAATTCGATGATATTTTGTTTAAATCACATAAAGGGAGAGGAGATGATAAACGTCAAAATATTGCTAAATTCGATGATTTTTCGTACGAAACAAAATGCAAGAAAACATGCTTAAAATGCAATATTATGCGACATTCTGAGATTTGAAGGCCAAATCACTTATTGTGATACTACATGAAATAGTATCGAAATATTGGTAAAAATGAATATATTTACGTAATATTAAACTAAATGATTAACGTGAAAAAGTCACTATTTTACCATATATGAGGATTTTAACTTCAAATCATAGAGCGAGGTTTCGTATTATTTAGATCCAAGAAAAGACATATGAGAATGGTGTTTCCAATACAAATGATAAAAAACTGTGTTTTCATTAGAATTAACTAAAATGTTCTTGATTGTCCGTTTATATTACCGATGGAAGATGTACACGTAAAACCGTTCTAATCCGGCTGAAACGTCGATATATGCAATAAAAACAGAACTTCTCCCCTTTTTAATATCTTACTCAGTATTTTAACGAGAAACAAATAGATGATTGAAAATGAAATATTTAAGGGTTATTTCTAATCAATTATGTGTTTGCATCATTTTTATCGTATATATAATGAATTAATAACAATGAACTGAAAATTCACAAAAACGTGGAAAAACGCCAAAATATTGCCTAATTCGATGATAATTTGTTTAAATCACACAAAGGAAAAGGGGATGATAAACGTCAAAATATTGCTAAATTCGATGATTTTTCGTACGAAACAAAATGCAAGAAAACTTGCTTAAAATGCAATATTTTGCTAAATTCTGTGATTTGAAGGCCAAATCACATATCGTGATACGACATGAAATAGTATCGAATTATTGGTAAAAATGAATGTATTTACGTAATCTCAAACTACATGAAAAACGTGAAAAAATCACTATTTACCAATATTTGATGATTTTAACTTTAAATCATAGAGCGAGGTTTCATATTATTTAGATCCAAGAAAAGACATATGACAATGTTGTTTCCAATACAAATGATAAAAACCAAACGAATTCACTAATATGTTCCTGATTTTCCGTTTATATTACCGATGGAAGATGTACACGTAAAACCGCTCTAATCCGGCTGAAACGTCGATATATGCAATAAAACCGAACATCTCCCCTTTTCAATATTCTACTCAGTATTTTAACGAGAAACAAATGGTTGATTGAAAATAAAGTATTTAAGGGTTATTTCTAATCAATTATGTGTTTGCATCATTTTTATCGTATATATATTGAATTAATAACAATAAACTGAAAATTCACAAAAACGTGGAAAAACAGCAAAATATTGCCTAATTCGATGACAATTTGTTTAAATCACATAAAGGAAAAGGGGATGATAAACGTCAAAATATTGCTAAATTCAATGATTTTTCGTACGAAACAAAATGCAAGAAAACTTGCTTAAAATGCAATATTTTACGAAATTCTAAGATTTGAAGGCCAACTCACATATCGTGATTCTACATGAAATAGTATCGAAATATTGGTAAAATGAATATATTTACGTAATATCAAACTACATGAAAAACGTGAAAAAAGTCACTTTTTAACCATAATTGAGGATTTTAACTTCAAATCATAGAGCGAGGTTTCGTATTATTTAGATCCAAGAAAAGACATATGATAATGTTGTTTCCAAAACAAATCATAAAAACCAATGGAATTAACTAAAATATTTCTGATTTTCCATTTATATTACCGATGGAAGATGTACACGTAAAACCGTTCTAATCCGGCTGAAACGTCGATTTATGCAATAAAAACCGAACTTCTCCCCTTTTCCATATCCTACTCACTATTTTAACAAGAAAAAAATAGTTGATTGAAAATGAAGTATTTAATGTTATTATCTAATCAATTATGTGTTTGCATCATTCTTATCGTATATATAATGAATTAATACTGAAAATTAACAAAAACGTGGAAAAATAGCAAAATATTGCCTAATTCGATGATATTTTGTTTATTTCACATAAAGGAAAAGGGGATGATAAACGTCAAAATATTGCTAAATTCGATGATTTTTCGTTTGAAACAAAATGCAAGAAAACTTGCTTAAAATGCAATATTTTGCGAAATTCTTAGATTTGAAGGCCAAATCACATATCGTGATACTACATGAAATAGTATCGAAATATTGGTAAAAATGAATATATTTACGTAATATCAAACTACATGAAAAACGTGAAAAATATCACTTTTTAACCATATTTAAGGATTTTAACTTCAAATCATAGAGCGATGTTTCGTATTATTTAGATCCAAGAAAAGACATATGACAATTAACTAAAATGTTCCTGATTTTCCGTTCATATTACCGATGGAAGATGTACACGAAAACATCTCTACTCCGGCTGAAACGTCGATATATGCAATAAAAAACAGAATTTTTCCCCTTTTCAATATCTTACTCAGTATTCTAACGAGAAACAAATGGTTGATTGAAAATGAAGTATTTAAGATTATTATCTAATCAATTATGTGTTTGCATCATTTTTATCGTATATTTAATGAATTAATAACAATAAACTGAAAATTCACAAAAACGTAGAAAAACGCCAAAATATTGCCTAATTCGATGATATTTTGTTTAAATAACATAGAGGAAAAGGGGATGATAAACGTCCAAATATTGCTATATTCGATGATTTTTCGTACGAAACAAAATGCAAGAAAACTTGCTTAAAATGCATTATTATGCGAAATTCTGAGATTTGAAGGCCAAATCACATATCGTGATACTACATGAAATAGTATCGAAATATTGGTAAAAATGAATATATATACGTAATATCAAACTACATGAAAAACGTGAAAAAAGTCACTATATTTGAGGATTTTAACTTCAAATCATAGATCGAGGTTTCGTATTATTTAGATCCAAGAAAAGACATATGACAATGTTGTTTCCAATAAAAATGATAAAAATCAATGTGTTTTCATTAGAATTAACTAAAATTTGCGTGATTTTCCGTTTATATTACCGATGGAAGATGTACACGAAAACATCTCTATTCCGGCTGAAACGTCGATATATGCAATAAAAACAGAACTTCTCCCCTTTTTAATATCTTACTCAGTATTTTAACGAGAAACAAATAGTTGATTGAAAATGAAGTATAAAAGGTTATTATCTAATCAATTATGTGTTTGCATCATTTTTATCGTATATATAATGAATTAATACCCATAAACTGAAAAATCACATAAACGTGCAAAAATGGCAATATATTGCCTAATTCGATGATATTTTGTTTAATTCACATAAAGGAAAAGGGGATGATAAACGTCAAAATATTGCTAAATTCGATGATTTTTGGTACGAAACAAAATGCAAGAAAACTTGCTTAAAATGCATTATTATGCGAAATTCTGAGATTTGAAGGCCAAATCACTTATTGTGATACTACATGAAATAGTATCGAACTATTGGTAAAAATGAATGTATTTACCTAATATCAAACTACATGAAAAACGTGAAAAAATCACTATTTACCAATATTTGATGATTTTAACTTCAAATCATAGAGCGAGGTTTCATATTATTTAGATCCAAGAAAAGACATATGACAATGTTGTTTCCAATACAAATTATAAAAACCAAACGAATTAACTAATATGTTCCTGATTTTCCGTTTATATTACCGATGGAAGTAAAAGTACACGTAAAACCGCTCTAATCCGGCTGAAACGTCGATATATGCAATAAAAACCGAACATCTCCCCTTTTCAATATCCTACTCAGTATTTTAACGAGAAACAAATGGTTGATTGAAAATAAAGTATTTAAGGGTTATTTCTAATCAATTATGTGTTTGCATCATTTTTATCGTATATATAATGAATTATTAACAATAAACTGAAAATTCACAATAACGTGGAAAAACGGCAAAATATTTCCTAATTCGATGATATTTTGTTTAAATAACATAAAGGAAAAGGGGATGGTAAACGTCAAAATATTGCTAAATTCGATGATTTTTGGTACGAAACAAAATGCAAGAAAACTTGCTTAAAATGCATTATTATGCGAAATTCTGAGTTTTGAAGGCCAAATCACACATCGTGATACTACATGAAATAGTATCGAAATATTGGTAAAAATGAATATATTTACGTAATATCAAACTACATGATTAACGTGAAAAAGTCACAATTTTACCAAATTTGAGGATTTTAACTTCAAATCATATAGCGAGGTTTCGTATTATTTAGATCCAATAAAAGACATATGACAATGTTGTTTCCAATACAAATGATAAAAAACAATGTATTTTCATTAGAATTAACTAAAATGTTCTTGATTTTTCGTATATATTACCGATGGAAGATGTACACGTAAAACCGTTTTAATTCGGCTAAAACGTCGATATATGCAATAAAATGCGAACCTTCTCCCCTTTTCAATATCTTACTGAGTATTTTAACGAGAAACAAATAGATGATTGAAAATGTAGTATTTAGGGTTATTATCTAATCAATTATGTGTTTGCATTATTTTTATCGTATATATAATGAATTAATAACAATAAACAGAAAATTCACAAAAACGTGGAAAAACGGCAAAATATTGCCTAATTCGATGATAATTTGTTTAAATCACATAAAGAAAAAGGGGATGATAACCGTCAAAATATTACTAAATTCGATGATTTTTCGTACGAAACAAAATGCAAGAAAACTTGCTTAAAATGCAATATTTTACGAAATTCTGAGATTTGAAGGCCAAATCACATATCGTGATACTCCATGAAATAGTATCGAAATATTGGTAAAAATGAATATACTTACATAATATCAAACTACATGAAAAACGTGAAAAAAGTCACTTTTTAACCATATTTGAGGATTTTAACTTCAAATCATAGAGCGAGGTTTCGTATTATTTAGATCCAAGAAAAGACATATGACAATGTTGTTTCCAATACAAATGATAAAAACCAATGGAATTAACTAAAATATTTCTGATTTTCCGTTTATATTACCGATGGAAGATGTACACGTAAAACCGTTCTAATCCGGCTGAAACGTCGATATATGCAATAAAAACAGAATTTTTCCCCTTTTTAATATCTTACTCAGTATTTTAACGAGAAACAAATGGTTGATTGAAAATGAAGTATTTAAGATTATTATATAATCAATTATGTGTTTGCATCATTTTTATCGAATATTTAATGAATTAATAACAATAAACTGAAAATTCACAAAAACGTAGAAAAACGCCAAAATATTGCCTAATTCGATGATATTTTGTTTAAATAACATAAAGGAAAAGGGGATGATAAACGTCCAAATATTGCTAAATTCGATGATTTTTCGTACGAAACAAAATGCAAGAAAACTTGCTTAAAATGCATTATTATGCGAAATTCTGAGATTTGAAGGCCAAATCACATATCGTGATACTACATGAAATAGTATCGAAATATTGGTAAAAATGAATATATATACGTAATATCAAACTACATGAAAAACGTGAAAAAAGTCACTATATTTGAGGATTTTAACTTCAAATCATAGATCGAGGTTTCGTATTATTTAGATCCAAGAAAAGACATATGACAATGTTGTTTCCAATAAAAATGATAAAAATCAATGTGTTTTCATTAGAATTAACTAAAATTTGCGTGATTTTCCGTTTATATTACCGATGGAAGATGTACACGAAAACATCTCTATTCCGGCTGAAACGTCGATATATGCAATAAAAACAGAACTTCTCCCCTTTTTAATATCTTACTCAGTATTTTAACGAGAAACAAATAGTTGATTGAAAATGAAGTATAAAAGGTTATTATCTAATCAATTATGTGTTTGCATCATTTTTATCGTATATATAATGAATTAATACCCATAAACTGAAAAATCACATAAACGTGGAAAAACGGCAATATATTGCCTAATTCGATGATATTTTGTTTAATTCACATAAAGGAAAAGGGGATGATAAACGTCAAAATATTGCTAAATTCGATGATTTTTGGTACGAAACAAAATGCAAGAAAACTTGCTAAAAATGCATTATTATGCGAAATTCTGAGATTTGAAGGCCAAATCACATATCGTGATACTACATGAAATAGTATCGAAATATTGGTAAAAATGAATGTATCAAACTACATAAAAAACGTGAAAAAATCACTATTTACCCATATATGAGGATTTTAACTTCAAATCATTGAGCGAGATTTCATATTATTTAGATCCAAGAAAAGACATATGACAATGTTGTTTCCAATACAAATGATAAAAACCAATGGAATTAACTTAAATGTTCCTGATTTTCCGTTTATATTACCGATGGAAGATGTACACGTAAAACCGGTTTAATCCGGCTGAAACGTCGATATATGTAATAAAAACCGAACTTCTCCCCTTTTCAATATCCTACTCAGTATTTTAACGAGTAACAAATGGTTGATTGAAAATAAAGTATTTAAGGTTAATTTCTAATCAATTATGTGTTTGCATAATTTTTATCGTATATTTAATGAATTATTAACAATAAAGTGAAAATTCACAAAAACGTGGAAAAACGGCAAAATATTGCCTAATTCGATGATATTTTGTTTAAATCACATAAGGGGGTTGGGGATAAAAGGGGATGATAAACGTAAAAATATTGCTAAATTCGATGATTTTTCGTACGAAACAAAATGCAAGAAAACTTGCTTAAAATGCAATATTATGCGAAATTCTAAGATTTGAAGGAAATCACATATCGTGATACTACATGAAATAGTATCGAAATATTGGTAAAAATGAATATATTTACGTAATATTTAGCTACATGAAAAACGTGAAAAAAGTCATTATTTAACCATATTTGAGGATTTTAACTTCAAATCATACAGCGAGGTTTCGTATTATTTAGATCCAAGAAAAGACATATGACAATGTTGTTTCCAATACAAATGATAAAAACCAATGGAATTAACTAAAAGGTTTCTGATTTTCCGTTTATATTACCGATGGAAGATGTACACGTAAAACCGTTCTAATCCGGCTGAAACGTCGATATATGCAATAAAAATCGAACTTCTCCCCTTTTCAATATCCTTCTCAGTATTTTAACTAGAAACAAATGTTTGATTGAAAATGAAGTATTTAAGGTTATTTTCTAATCAATTATGTGTTTGCATCATTTTTATTGTATATTTAATGAATTAATAACAATAAACTGAAAATTCACAAAAACGTGGAAAAACGGCAAAATATTGCCTAATTCGATGATATTTTGTTTAAATATCATAAAGGAAAAGGGGATGATAAACGTCTAAATATTGCTAAATTCGATGATTTATCGTACGAAACAAAATGCAAGAAAACTTGCTAAAAATGCATTATTATGCGAAATTCTGAGATTTGAAGGCCAAATCACATATCGTGATACTACATGAAATAGTATCGAAATATTGGTAAAAATGAATGTATCAAACTACATAAAAAACGTGAAAAAATCACTATTTACCCATATATGAGGATTTTAACTTCAAATCATTGAGCGAGATTTCATATTATTTAGATCCAAGAAAAGACATATGACAATGTTGTTTCCAATACAAATGATAAAAACCAATGGAATTAACTTAAATGTTCCTGATTTTCCGTTTATATTACCGATGGAAGATGTACACGTAAAACCGGTTTAATCCGGCTGAAACGTCGATATATGTAATAAAAACCGAACTTCTCCCCTTTTCAATATCCTACTCAGTATTTTAACGAGTAACAAATGGTTGATTGAAAATAAAGTATTTAAGGTTAATTTCTAATCAATTATGTGTTTGCATAATTTTTATCGTATATTTAATGAATTATTAACAATAAAGTGAAAATTCACAAAAACGTGGAAAAACGGCAAAATATTGCCTAATTCGATGATATTTTGTTTAAATCACATAAAGGGGTTGGGGATAAAAGGGGATGATAAACGTAAAAATATTGCTAAATTCGATGATTTTTCGTACGAAACAAAATGCAAGAAAACTTGCTTAAAATGCAATATTATGCGAAATTCTAAGATTTGAAGGAAATCACATATCGTGATACTACATGTAATAGTATCGAAATATTGGTAAAAATGAATATATTTACGTAATATTAAACTACATGAAAAACGTGAAAAAAGTCACTATTTAACCATATTTCAGGATTTTAACTTCAAATCATACAACGAGGTTTCGTATTATTTAGATAGAAGAAAAGACATATGACAATGTTGTTTCCAATACAAATGATAAAAACCAATGGAATTAACTAAAAGGTTTCTGATTTTCTGTTTATATTACCGATGGAAGATGTACACGTAAAACCGTTCTAATCCGGATGAAACGTCGATATATGCAATAAAAATCGAACTTCTCCCCTTTTCAATATCCTTCTCAGTATTTTAACTAGAAACAAATGTTTGATTGAAAATGAAGTATATAAGGTTATTTTCTAATCAATTATGTGTTTGCATCATTTTTATCGTATATTTAATGAATTAATAACAATAAATTGAAAATTCACAAAAACGTGGAAAATCGGTAAAATATTGCCTAATTCGATGATACTTTGTTTAAATATCATAAAGGAAAAGGGGATGATAAACGTCAAAATATTGCTAAATTCCATGATTTTTGGTACGAAACAAAATGCAAGAAAACTTGCTTAAAATGCAATATAATGCAAAATTCTGAGATTTGAAGGCCAAATCACATATCGTGATACTACATGAAATAGTATCGAAATTTTGGTAAAAACGAATATATTTACGTAAAATCACACTACATGAAAAACGTGAAAAAAGTCACTATTTTACCATATATGAGGATTTAAACTTCAAATCATAGAGCGAGGTTTCTTATTATCAGGTTCAAGAAAAGACATATGACAATGTTGTTTCCAATGAAAATGATAAAAATCAATGTGTTTTCATTAGAATTAATTAAAATGTTCCTGATTTTCCGTTTATATTACCGATGGAAGATGTAGACGAAAAACGCTCTAATCCGGCTTAAACGTCGATATATGCAATAAAAACAAAACTTCTCCCCTTTTCAATATCTTACTCAGTATTTTACGGGAAAGATATAGATGATTGAAAATGAAGTATTTAAGGTTATTATCTAATTAATTATGTGTTTGCATCATTTATATCGTATATTTAATGAATTAATAACAATAAACTGAAAATTCACAAAAACGTGAAAAAACGGCAAAATATTGCCTAATTCGATGATATTTTGTTAAAATAACATAAAGGAAAAGTGATGATAAACGTCAAAATATTGCTAAATTCGATTATTTTTCGTACGAAACAAAATGCAAGAAAACTTGCTTAAAATGCAATATTTTGCGAAATTCTGAAATTTGAAGGCCAAATCACATATCGTGATACTACATGAAATAGTATCGAAATATTGGTAAAAATGAATAGATTTACGTAATATCAAACTAAATGATTAACGTGAAAAAATCACTATTTTACCATATTTGAGGATTTCAACTTCAAATCATAGAGCGAGGTTTCGTATTATTTAGATCCAAGAAAAGACATATGGGAATGGTGTTTCCAATACAAATGATAAACAACAATGTGTTTTCATTAGAATTAACTAAAATGTTCTTGCTTTTCCGTTTATATTACCGATGGAAGATGTACACGTAAAACCGCGCTTATCCGGCTGAAACGTCGATATATGCAATAAAAACAGAACTTATCCAATTTTCAATATCTTACTCAGTATTTTAACGAGAAACAAATAGTTGATTGAAAATGAAGTATTTAAGGTTATTATCTAATCAATTACGTGTTTGCATCATTTTTATCGTATATTTAATGAATTATTAACAATAAACTGAAAATTCACAAAAACGTGGAAAAACGGCAAAATATTGCCTAATTCGATGACATTTTGTTTAAATCACATAAAGGAAAAGGGGATGATAAACGTAAAAATTTTGCTAAATTCGATGATTTTTCGTACGAAACAAAATGCAAGAAAACGTGCTTAAAATGCAATATTATGCGAAATTCTAAGATATGAAGGCCAAATCACATATCGTGATACTACATGAAATAGTATCGAAATATTGGTAAAAATGAATATATTTACGTAATATCAAACTACTTGAAAAACGTGAAAAAATCACTATTTTACCATATTTGAGGATTTTAACTTCAAATCATAGAGCAAGGTTTCGTATTATTTAGATCCAAGAAAAGACATGACAATGTTGTTTCCAATACAAATGATAAAAACCAATGGAATTAACTAAAATGTTTCTGATTTTCCATTTATATTACCGATGGAAGATGTACACGTAAAACCGTGCTAATCCGGCTGAAACGTCGATATATGCAATAAAAACCGAACTTCTCCCCTTTTCAATATCCTACTCAGTATTTTAACAAGAAACAAATGGTTGATAGAAAATGAAGTATTTTAGGTTATTATCTAATCAATTATGTGTTTGCATCATTTTTATCGTATATTTAATGAATTAATAACAATAAACTGAAAATTCACAAAAACGTGGAAAAACGGCAAAATATTGCCTAATTCGATGATATTTTGTTTAAATATCACAAAGGAAAAGGGGATGATAAACGTCTAAATATTGCTAAATTCAATGATTTTTCGTACGAAACAAAATGCAAGAAAACTTGCTTAAAATGCATTATTATGCGAAATTCTGAGATTTGAAGGCCAAATCACATATCGTGATACTACATGAAATAGTATCGAAATATTGGTAAAAATGAATGTATCAAACTACATAAAAAACGTGAAAAAATCACTATTTACCCATATATGAGGATTTTAACTTCAAATCATTGAGCGAGATTTCATATTATTTAGATCCAAGAAAAGACATATGACAATGTTGTTTCCAATACAAATGATAAAAACCAATGGAATTAACTTAAATGTTCCTGATTTTCCGTTTATATTACCGATGGAAGATGTACACGTAAAACCGGTTTAATCCGGCTGAAACGTCGATATATGTAATAAAAACCGAACTTCTCCCCTTTTCAATATCCTTCTCAGTATTTTAACGAGTAACAAATGGTTGATTGAAAATAAAGTATTTAAGGTTAATTTCTAATCAATTATGTGTTTGCATAATTTTTATCGTATATTTAATGAATTATTAACAATAAAGTGAAAATTCACAAAAACGTGGAAAAACGGCAAAATATTGCCTAATTCGATGATATTTTGTTTAAATCACATAAGGGGGTTGGGGATAAAAGGGGATGATAAACGTAAAAATATTGCTAAATTCGATGATTTTTCGTACGAAACAAAATGCAAGAAAACTTGCTTAAAATGCAATATTATGCGAAATTCTAAGATTTGAAGGAAATCACATATCGTGATACTACATGAAATAGTATCGAAATATTGGTAAAAATGAATATATTTACGTAATATTAAACTACATGAAAAACGTGAAAAAAGTCACTATTTAACCATATTTCAGGATTTTAACTTCAAATCATACAGCGAGGTTTCGTATTATTTAGATCCAAGAAAAGACATATGACAATGTTGTTTCCAATACAAATGATAAAAACCAATGGAATTAACTAAAAGGTTTCTGATTTTCCGTTTATATTACCGATGGAAGATGTACACGTAAAACCGTTCTAATCCGGCTGAAACGTCGATATATGCAATAAAAATCGAACTTCTCCCCTTTTCAATATCCTTCTCAGTATTTTAACTAGAAACAAATGTTTGATTGAAAATGAAGTATTTAAGGTTATTTTCTAATCAATTATGTGTTTGCATCATTTTTATCGTATATTTAATGAATTAATAACAATAAATTGAAAATTCACAAAAACGTGGAAAATCGGCAAAATATTGCCTAATTCGATGATACTTTGTTTAAATATCATAAAGGAAAAGGGGATGATAAACGTCAAAATATTGCTAAATTCCATGATTTTTGGTACGAAACAAAATGCAAGAAAACTTGCTTAAAATGCAATATAATGCAAAATTCTGAGATTTGAAGGCCAAATCACATATCGTGATACTACATGAAATAGTATCGAAATTTTGGTAAAAACGAATATATTTACGTAAAATCACACTACATGAAAAACGAGAAAAAAGTCACTATTTTACCATATATGAGGATTTAAACTTCAAATCATAGAGCGAGGTTTCGTATTATTAGGTCCAAGAAAAGACATATGACAATGTTGTTTCCAATGAAAATGATAAAAATCAATGTGTTTTCATTAGAATTAACTAAAATGTTCCTGATTTTCCGTTTATATTACCGATGGAAGATGTAGACGAAAAACGCTCTAATCCGGCTTAAACGTCGATATATGCAATAAAAACAAAACTTCTCCCCTTTTCAATATCTTACTCAGTATTTTACGAGAAAGAAATAGATGATTGAAAATGAAGTATTTAAGGTTGTTATCTAATTAATTATGTGTTTGCATCATTTATATCGTATACTTAATGAATTAATAACAATAAATTGAAAATTCACAAAAACGTGGAAAATCGGCAAAATATTGCCTAATTCGATGATATTTTGTTTAATTATCATAAAGGAAAAGGGGATGATAAACGTCAAAATATTGCTAAATTCGATGATTTTTCGTACGAAACAAAATGCAAGAAAACTTGCTTAAAATGCAATATTATGCGACATTCTGAGATTTGAAGGCCAAATCACATATCGTGATACTACATGAAATAGTATCGAAATATTGGTAAAAATGAATATATTTACGTAATATCAAACTAAATGATTAACGTGAAAAAGTCACTATTTTACCATATTTGAGGATTTTAACTTCAAATCATAGAGCGAGGTTTCGTATTATATAGATCCAAGAAAAGACATATGAGAATGGTGTTTCCAATACAAATGATAAAAAACAATGTGTTTTCATTAGAATTAACTAAAATGTTCTTGATTTTCCGTTTATATTACCGATGGAAGATGTACACGTAAAACCGCTCTAATCCGGCTGAAACGTCGATATATATGCAATAAAAACCGAACTTCTCCCCTTTTCAATATCCTACTCAGTATTTTAACGAGAAACAAATGGTTGATTGAAAATGAAGTATTTAAGGTTATTATCTAATCAATTATGTGTTTGCATCATTTTTATCGTATATATAATGAATTAATAACAATAAACTGAAAATTCACAAAAACGTGGAAAAACGGCAAAATATTGCCTAATTCAATGATATTTTGTTTAAATAACATAAAGGAAAAGGGGATGATAAACGTCAAAATATTGCTAAATTCGATGATTTTTCGTACGAAACAAAATGCAAGAAAAATTGTTAAAAATGCATTATTATGCGAAATTCTGAGATTTGAAGGCCAAATCACATATCGTGATACTACATGAAATAGTATCGAAATATTGGTAAAAATGAATATATATACGTAATATCAAACTACATGAAAAACGTGAAAAAAGTCACTATATAACCATATTTGAGGATTTTAACTTCAAATCATAGAGCGAGGTTTCGTATTATTTAGATCCAAGAAAAGACATATGGCAATGTTGTTTCCAATAAAAATGATAAAAATCAATGTGTTTTCATTAGAATTAACTAAAATGTTCCTGATTTTCCGTTTATATTACCGATGGAAGATGTACACGAAAACATCTCTATTCCGGCTGAAACGTCGATATATGCAATAAAAACTGAACTTCTCCCCCTTTTCAATATCTTACTCAGTATATTAACGAGAAACAAATAGTTGATTGAAAATGAAGTATTTAATGTTATTATCTAATCAATTATGTGTTTGCATCATTTTTATCGTATATATAATGAATTAATACTGAAAATTCACAAAAACGTGGAAAAACAGCAAAATATTGCCTAATTCGATGATATTTTGTTTAATTCACATAAAGGAAAAGGGGATGATAAACGTCAAAATATTGCTAAATTCGATGATTTTTCGTACGAAACAAAATGCAAGAATATTGCTTAAAATGCAATATTATGCGAAATTCTGAGATTTGTAGGCCAAATCACATATCGTGATACTACATGAAATAGTATCGAAATATTGGTAAAAATGAATGTATTTACGTAATATCAAACTACATGAAAAACGTGAAAAAATCACTATTTACCCATATTTGAGGATTTTAACTTCAAATCATAGAGCGAGGTTTCATATTATTTAGATCCAAGAAAAGACATATGACAATTGTTGGGGTTTCACTACTCTATCCTTACTCTGGGGTGAGCAATAGTTATGCTCACGGTCACTCACCGTAGCCCTGCGGGTCTTCACTCGATCCTCACGGCGCCACTGCACGCCAGGAGAGTCTCCCTTTCAATCTCAACGGCCTCTGATTAAGAAAGAGTGGGAACACGACTCGTTCACTTGACTGTCATGTGCCCTCCCCAACAATCGGGCTCTACGGTTAACCACAAGGTCGCCAACTGGTGTTATAGGTGGCCAGTAACACCATCAGTGGACTGGTGGAATTTGTGGTAGCCTTGGCAAGGTCACACTCAAAAGATCAGGAATCAAGCAGGTACTTACCGTTATCACTCTATGCTTTCAGTATAATATAGCCACAAGATCAATGGAGGAGATGATAAAAACACAAAGGTGATTTTGTATTTTACTTAAAATGTATGAAAGATGTCACAAGGCCAAACAATAATAAATAAATCAACTGATCCTGGCAGCGGCCGGTAGTTCCCACGAATAGTATGCACTCACTAAGTGGCAACACCTCCCCTCCTCATCAAGTGTCAAGAACAGCTGATCGCCTGGCCCCCGCGCGAAAGCTTATTGCTTGTTTTCAGATTCACGCGCACTGTTTCTTTAAGTTCTCCAATATTACTATAAACTCGCACACTCGATATTGGCACAAATAGCACGTATTTCTTAGTTACACTGTACTCAAGCTCAAACAGTCGTTTCTACAATCAATGCTACAACGCCTCACTGTAATGGTTTTACATTGTTCTTCATTCAACAATATATTATGAAATATTAACCCTGGAGTTTTCAGTACTTTCTCTCGTGGGTGATAACGCAATAATTCACTGTACTCACAAATGATTAATCACTAAATGAACATAGACATATATATATTATATATAAATCAAATATCAATACATGGAAAATAAATAGTTTCTGGGCACGTAGCCTAACTTCCAACTACTGGCATAATATTACATATATATTCATCACTATATGTTCTCATCAAAGTCTGTAGAAAGATATACAATACACAGTAAATTATCACTGGTTCCTGGTGCCTGTACACACCAACAATAGACATAAGTATTATAAGTACTCTTGAAAGTACTACACAGCAAACTGGTGCCTTACTGTGACATGGGTGAGACTTGCTCACGACATATAAAATCCTCAGGCTAGATAATATAGCCGAATAACATAGCTAACTAAAGGGGAATGGGGAGGGAACTAGAAACACCTACTTCGACCTATCCTCCGATGAGAGTCGAGATGTAGCTCCTGGTCCTCGTGTCGGGAACGCCCCCACACGACACGTCGTCGTGTCCTACCAGAGCCTCTCGTCGTCTCACCGTTTAGCGCGTCGTCTCCGTGCCCTCTTCACTGCAGGTCCGTCCTCCTTCTTGACTTCTTGAAGGGTTGGAGTCGGTCTCCTGGCCGTCGTCTTCTCCCAGCAACGGCTGCCGCCTACGTCTCAGCAACAGTCGTCCGGATTCCCCAAATAGTTCTCTCCTTCCTCAGCTACCCAGTGGCTCTGTCAGCCACTACGCTGTATTATAGACTGTGGGTTGGTTGGTGTTGTCGTCGTCGATCCTTCTCTATGGACAACCCAACCCACAACTCGGCAGAGTGCTTATACTAGGAGATCACCCTTGGCGCTTCTGGCTCTTGGAGAGGGGCTCAACGTCACACGTTTAGGGGATGCGGCTCCAACACTTAGCCTCGTTGTCACGTGCACACACCCACTCGAGCCGCTGTGACTCCCCACTCTCTCCTTATGAGATACGATCTCCTCAATCCCCTATGACTTACTAGTATTACCTCCTACCCTGTCCACAGCAGTGGTTCTTGGTTCTTTCTCTCTTTCTCTCTCCTTCTTTACTACCTCCTGGGAAGCCTCACTAGGACAAGGGCAAACACCAGCAAATTGTGATACATTTACTGGACAAAGCACATACACGATACATACACACATATAATAATGATGAATCCTATACTCTATAATATTACAATCAGGTTGCACTCCAATACCATCAGAACTCTATTATCAGCTTATCAAGTGGTATCCTATCTCCTGGTTCACCACCTGATACTATTAACCTCCTCAAGTTGGTCAAGCCTACACACTGTTGCACCATCAGCAAGATAACATATATATATAGAAAACCAGCATTTGAATGCAATAACATATACCAGTATAAATGTTCATTGATACTTCAATATAAAAACTCCTTGACATAAGGATGCCAACAGTCACTCACCTCTCACTGCGTCTTGCACGCTACTGACAACCAAACACTATCAACTCCCTATAAGTAATCCACCAGAACTTCCCCTTCCACCTCTGGAAGTTCACCACCCTATTTCTTTAGGTTCTTCCGGGCTTCACTACCAGGATCCTCTGCAGCTCCTCCAGGCTGCTATCATGAAGTTTCCCTGAGCAACTATGGTGCTCTACTACTTCTGCTGGGTTCCTCCACAGCTCCTTGGCTGCCACACCATGAAGTTTCCCCGAGCAACTGTGGTGCTTCTCCACCTCTACAGAAGCACGTGACACTCCTCTTCACTGCTGCTTCTCCTCACAGCTCGAGGTTCTCTGCTCCACTACCTTGGAGTCTCATCAGCTACTTCATCTGCTGGCTTCGAAGTTCTCAGCAACTTCTTCCCCAAAGAACAAACCTGCAACCCATCGACACTCCAATAAAATTGTTTCCCCTTTAACACATAAACAAAAATAATCACACAATATGTTTGCCTCCAACCTCTATCTGTTCTCTACATACAGTGAGAGTGGACTCCCCCGTTTTGGGCGGGTCCATACTCCACCTCGCCTGGCGGCGGTCCTCACTCGCTGGGAGGGTCTTCCTCCATCCGGAGCCGGGCTCCCTCAGTCGTCCGTCAGAGCTCAGAGGGGATGGACGTCGCTCCGTGCTCCTCCCTCTTCACTCTCCTATTTCAGGCCTTCTGCCTTATTAAAACATGTCTAACCTATAAATAAACATTGCTACCGTCGCTGGGCACACGACCAACTACAAACAATCACTATGAACTGGCGTATATCGTGCTTACCACAGATTAACTGATCGAGGGCGCTTTCCCTCTGACGGCGTCTGGTCAGGGCGCTCCACACAGCCCACAATAATGCTTCTGGGCGATTTAATATCTGCTCGTCGACCAGGACTTGAGACCACAACGTTCCCAGCTCGATTCCACAGCTGGTACGTCTACACACTTCTCTTCTCTTCGAGATATATCACTAGGGGTTCCCTTCTGACGGGAGCTCACGGAGCGCAGCTTTCCCCTGCGATGTCTGGCACTCAAGTGAGGTCAAGGTCCTCCGGAAGCGAGCCTCACGCCTCCAGCAAAATGTCCACATCTCCTAGCCAGTCATTTATCTATTTCCTTACTTACTGCCCATAATCTTAAATTGTTTTACATATCCAACCAGCCATTTTTCATATGGGTTATCACCTCAAATTTTGCTAGACCTTCTAATCAGGTCAGGCTTGATGAATAACTCTCAAGGAGGGAGACTCGTTTCTCCTGCAGGCTGAGATCATAACACTCCCCTCCCCTTATTTTGAGAGTTATTCTAGTGGCTAGGCTCGAGATAACGCATCAGCCACTACATTGTCTCGCCCTCTTATGTGCGTTATCACCAGGTCATACTCTTGGAGCGATAAAAACCATCTGGTTAATCTCTGGTTTGCATGCTTCATTTTCTTCAGGAAAACTAGGGGATTATGATCTGTATACACCGTTACTGGGTGTCCTCCCCCACTCACATACACTTCAAAATGTTTCAATGCCATCACCAGGGCCAAAGTCTCTTTCTCGACTGTACTGTACGACCTCTGGTGCTTAACGAACTTCTTCGAGAAGAAGGACACGGGGCGATAAATTCCATCATTCTGCTGCGTCAGTACAGCTCCGGCCCCTATATCACTGGCATCTACAAATAACGTAAACGGCGCTTCAAAATCTGGCGACACTAGTACAGGTGCCCCAGTCAACAGTCTTTTGGTCTTCTCAAACGCTTCTTGTGCTGTTCCATTCCACTCCCACTTCTTGCTCTTTGATAGTAAACTCGTCATAGGAGCGGCTATGGTGGAGAAATTTTTACAGAACTTCCGGTAATATCCAATCATACCGAGGTATCTCAACAATTCTTTCTTACTCCTGGGCACCGGGAAGTTGTCAATGGCCTCCACCTTTGTTCTTACCGGAGCAACCTCGCCTTGCCCTACTACATATCCAAGGTACTCCAGGCGGGCTCTCCCGAACTCGCTTTTTGCCAAGTTGATCGTCATGTTGGCCTTCTCCAAACGATCGAACAAATCTAAAAGTCGATCCACGTGATCCTTCCAGGAATCAGCGAACACCACAATATCATCGATGTACACTGTACATCCAGTCGCGCCTTGTAATACCTGATTCATTACTCGTTGAAAACAACTACCACTATTCTTCATTCCGAACGGCACCACTTTATATTGGTACAAGCCGTCGGGTGTCACGAACGCTGAGATCCTCTTGGCCTCCTCAGACAGGGGAATCTGGTAGTATCCCTTCAACAGGTCTATCTTCGAGACATACCGTGCACTCCCAATCCGATCTATGCAATCGTCAATGCGCGGTATCGGAAACGAGTCAGCGACCGTGAGTGCATTCACTTTCCTATAATCGGTACAGAACCGGTACGTGCCGTCACTCTTCTTCACGAGGAGGCACGGCGAACTCCAGTCACTGTCGCTAACCTCTGCCAAGTCGTTATCTAGCAGATACTTTACTTCTGCTCTCATTGCCGCTGCTTTCTCCGGGTTAACTCTGTAAGGGTGCTGCTTGATGGGCTCAGCACTCCCTACATTCACTTCGTGCACCGTTCCGCGGTGTCTTCTAGGCACGTCCGTGAATAACGACTTATTCCTCCGTAGGATCTCCACTAGCTCCTGGCGTTGGTCATCCTCCAAATGACCCAGACGCTCACCTATCTTGGCCAGGCTTTCTGTATTTGATATCTTCGCGCCATCGGCCCTCTCTAACTTACAGTTCTCCTCTTCTATTCCTTTGCCGTCTCCTCCACACAGCACCGTCGCCTGCAATGGGGTTCCCATCGGCTCTTCATCGCCTAGAGGCTTATCTCTGTCATAGTACCTCTTTATCATGTTCACGTGGCAAACCTGTGACTTCCTCGGACGATCTGGCATGTGGATTACATAATTCACATCCCCTAATGCCTTCTGGATGGTATATGGTCCACAAAATCTCGACTCGTATATACTTCCTTTTACCGGTAGCAAGACTAACACCTGATCTCCTTCTTGAAATTTCCTGCCCTTCGCCTTCCTGTCGTGGTACCTTACCATCTCTGCCTGGGATGTCCTCAAATTTTCCTTGGCCAAATCTCTGGCCCTAGAGAGTCGCTCTCTAAAAGTCTTCACATATTTTCCCACATCCACCTTAGGCCTATCCACGGTGAGCTGCTCCTTCAGCGCGCCCACTGGGCTCCTCACGGAGTGTCCGTACACCAGTTGAAATGGGGTGAATCCGAGTGATTCTACTACCGCATCCCTGATGGCGAACAACACGGATGGTAATGCCTCGTCCCAACTACTCCCTTCCTCAGCGCAGTATATCCTCAACAAGCTCTTTAGCGTTCCATGGAAACGCTCCAATGCTCCCTGCGACTGAGGGTGATACGGTGACGAGCGCACTTGCTCTACTCTCCATCCTTTCACAGTTTCCCTAAACAACTTCGACTGGAAGACACTCCCCTGGTCCGTCTGGATAACCTTGGGCATTCCTACCCATGCAATGTAGTTCTGTAGTCTATCCAGAACGGCTCTTGACGTCACTCTTCTCAGAGGGATTGCTTCAGGGAAACGGGTGGCCGTGCACATTATGGTCAGTAAGTACTCGTGGCCTTTTCTGGTCCTCGGCAACGGACCTACACAGTCTATCAAGACTCTCTCAAAAGGCTCGCCAAATGCCGGTATGGGCTTTAAGGGTGCCTTTGGTATAGCCGGAGCCGGCTTACCTGCACGTTGGCACGCCAAACATGTCCTACAATATTTCTTTACCTCCTTCCACACGTTCGGCCAGTAGAAGTGCTCCTGCACCTTATTTAAGGTCTTCTTCACCCCCAAGTGCCCTGCCATATCTACGGAGTGGGCTAGTTCTAACACAGCCGCCCTAAACTCCTTCGGCACTAACACTTGGTGCTTCTCCAACTATACCTTATCTGCGCCGGCTTTGTCCGGTCGCCATTTCCTCATTAGTACATCATCGTCCAAGTAGTAATATACGGGGGACTCCGGACATGAATTTCCCCCTTTTGCCTCCCTGATTAGATCTATAAACTCCTCTTTCTGAGCCCTAATCAGGTCCGCTCGGTTCACGCTGAACTTTTCAGGTAGGGTCATTTTCACTTCCTGTCTCCTCGAATCCTCATTCTTCTGAGCTCGATCTTCGTCGAACAGCCCAGACATGTCCATGTTGACCTCCTCCCTTGGTGGAGTCGACACTGCCATATCATCTCCAATGTCTTCCTCGGCGTCTACGTCCGACTCTGTCACTACACAGGCCGGGTATACGATGACTTGACTGTCCTCTGCCTCATCTTCAAGGATGCTGGCTAGATCTATCTTGTCTGGCGTTCCACTTGTACCGCGGTCCTTCTGGTTCACCTCCGGCACAGCTTTTACTATCAGTTCTGGCAGCACCCTGGACCCACACAAGTCGTTCCCCAGGATCACTTGGACTCCTGGAACGGGTATGTTGGGGCACACTCCCAACATCACCTCCGCCGACAAATAATCTGACTTCAACTGGACAGCACACACGGGCATGTCACTCTTAGACAACAACCCATGAACCTTTATCCTCCTACTGCCAGCTAACAGTCGATCATTTCTTATTAGGCCTCTCAGAATCAAGCTCTGATTGGCTCCAGTATCCCTGAGGATACTAACCTCCACCTCGGGTTGACCTTCTATGCCGACCCAACCTTTACTAATGAACGGCCTATACCGCTCGTTCATCAAATCTACCTTCTGTGGTTTGTCTTGTTGTACCTCAACGAACTTCTTCCGGGGATCACATGTCGTCAGGGTCACGACTCTCTTGCCCTGCCGACAATCTCGCATCATGTGACCTGATCTGTTGCACTTGTAGCATCTCATTTGGGAGAAATCTCTCCTATACGCCCCCGAGTAGCTCTGACTCTGCCCACTCGTATTGGAGTTCCTCGGGCCAGATGTACTACTCATACTCTGTAGAGCTTCATTGGACTCTTGTCTCCTCTGCACACTTTTATTTTCCTGCTTACCTCCAGCAGGCGGACTCGGCAACTTTCCTTCCTGGGGCTTAAAACTAGCTGGTCTGCTTGTCTGCCCCCCAAAACTTCTTCCTCCCCAGACTCCATTGGATCTACCATTGCTGCGTCTCACCTCGCTTCTCACTCTGTTCTCCCTCAAGCTCTTGTACGCTTCAGTAATCATATCTGCCCTATCTGCGGCATCTTTCACCTCCTTTATCCCTGCTTCTTGGATCTTGAACTTTGTTTCGGGATGCATCATCTCCAAGAACCTCTCCATGACCATCAGTTGCTTCAGGTCAGCGTAAGATCCAACTCCAGCAGCCTCAATCCACTTCTGGAATCGTCTTTCCAGATCCCTTGCTGTCTCAGCAAACGTACATGCTCCAACTTTGATCATCTCTCTGAAGCGCTTCCTATAAGCTTCTGGGGTTAACTGAAACGAGCGCAATATGCTGCTCTTTACTGTGGCGTAATCCTGGCACTCTTCCAGTGACAATTGGGTGTATGCCTCCCTGGCTGCACCGGTCAATCTTAACTGGACCAGCTGGGCCCATTCCTCCTGTGGCCACTCCTTGATACTGGCTACTTTCTCAAAATGTTCGAAGAAGCTCTCTGCCTCTTCGGGAACAAACAAGGGAATGTCCTTCTCCCTAACCCTAACATCTGGTGGGTGTGATACCTGGGTGGTGCTCTCTGGCAACCCATGTTCAATCCTTTGTTCAGCCAAGGTTCTATTCGCTTCTATCTGCATTTGTTTTGTTCTCTCTTTTTCTTTTTCCACCTCTAGCCTTGCTTTCTCTTTTTCTATTTCCAGTCTGGTTTTCTCTTTTTCTATTTCCAGTCTGGTTTTCTCTTTTATCTGGAGTTCTAATTTCATCTTTTCCAGCTGGAACTGTCTCTCCTTGTCCTCACGCTGTTGCTGCATCTGGAGCTCTAACTGGAATCTCTCCAAGCTCCTATTCCGGCTGCTCCTGCTACTGCGGCTACTCTTGCTGCTCCTACTCGATCCCTGGGATCTCACTTCATCCTGCCCATCATCCTCCTTTCCACTTTCAGCTCCTTTCTGGGCTCCTTGCTCTGCCGCTTCACTTTTGGCTCTTAACTGCCTCAGGATCTCATCCTTCATCCCAGCTACTTTAGATGCTTTCAACCTAATGCCACATTTTTCTGCTATCTGTTTCAATTGATCCCTCGTGCAACCTTCCAAGTCCTCAGGCTTGCCTGACTCCACAAATGCTTGCACCTTATCCATCTTTGTCCTGTGAGTCTTCCCAAGAGAGAAAATATACACCTGCGGTCACACAGTTTATCTATTTCAGCAAGGGTGTATAAATCCACTCTTGGACAGGGTGTGGGTGTGTCAGTTCATTCTCCCGGACACAGGCCCCCAATTTATTATAGACTGTGGGTTGGTTGGTGTTGTCGTCGTCGATCCTTCTCTATGGACAACCCAACCCACAACTCGGCAGAGTGCTTATACTAGGAGATCACCCTTGGCGCTTCTGGCTCTTGGAGAGGGGCTCAACGTCACACGTTTAGGGGATGCGGCTCCAACACTTAGCCTCGTTGTCACGTGCACACACCCACTCGAGCCGCTGTGACTCCCCACTCTCTCCTTATGAGATACGATCTCCTCAATCCCCTATGACTTACTAGTATTACCTCCTACCCTGTCCACAGCAGTGGTTCTTGGTTCTTTCTCTCTTTCTCTCTCCTTCTTTACTACCTCCTGGGAAGCCTCACTAGGACAAGGGCAAACACCAGCAAATTGTGATACATTTACTGGACAAAGCACATACACGATACATACACACATATAATAATGATGAATCCTATACTCTATAATATTACAATCAGGTTGCACTCCAATACCATCAGAACTCTATTATCAGCTTATCAAGTGGTATCCTATCTCCTGGTTCACCACCTGATACTATTAACCTCCTCAAGTTGGTCAAGCCTACACACTGTTGCACCATCAGCAAGATAACATATATATATAGAAAACCAGCATTTGAATGCAATAACATATACCAGTATAAATGTTCATTGATACTTCAATATAAAAACTCCTTGACATAAGGATGCCAACAGTCACTCACCTCTCACTGCGTCTTGCACGCTACTGACAACCAAACACTATCAACTCCCTATAAGTAATCCACCAGAACTTCCCCTTCCACCTCTGGAAGTTCACCACCCTATTTCTTTAGGTTCTTCCGGGCTTCACTACCAGGATCCTCTGCAGCTCCTCCAGGCTGCTATCATGAAGTTTCCCTGAGCAACTATGGTGCTCTACTACTTCTGCTGGGTTCCTCCACAGCTCCTTGGCTGCCACACCATGAAGTTTCCCCGAGCAACTGTGGTGCTTCTCCACCTCTACAGAAGCACGTGACACTCCTCTTCACTGCTGCTTCTCCTCACAGCTCGAGGTTCTCTGCTCCACTACCTTGGAGTCTCATCAGCTACTTCATCTGCTGGCTTCGAAGTTCTCAGCAACTTCTTCCCCAAAGAACAAACCTGCAACCCATCGACACTCCAATAAAATTGTTTCCCCTTTAACACATAAACAAAAATAATCACACAATATGTTTGCCTCCAACCTCTATCTGTTCTCTACATACAGTGAGAGTGGACTCCCCCGTTTTGGGCGGGTCCATACTCCACCTCGCCTGGCGGCGGTCCTCACTCGCTGGGAGGGTCTTCCTCCATCCGGAGCCGGGCTCCCTCAGTCGTCCGTCAGAGCTCAGAGGGGATGGACGTCGCTCCGTGCTCCTCCCTCTTCACTCTCCTATTTCAGGCCTTCTGCTTATTAAAACATGTCTAACCTATAAATAAACATTGCTACCGTCGCTGGGCACACGACCAACTACAAACAATCACTATGAACTGGCGTATATCGTGCTTACCACAGATTAACTGATCGAGGGCGCTTTCCCTCTGACGGCGTCTGGTCAGGGCGCTCCACACAGCCCACAATAATGCTTCTGGGCGATTTAATATCTGCTCGTCGACCAGGACTTGAGACCACAACGTTCCCAGCTCGATTCCACAGCTGGTACGTCTACACACTTCTCTTCTCTTCGAGATATATCACTAGGGGTTCCCTTCTGACGGGAGCTCACGGAGCGCAGCTTTCCCCTGCGATGTCTGGCACTCAAGTGAGGTCAAGGTCCTCCGGAAGCGAGCCTCACGCCTCCAGCAAAATGTCCACATCTCCTAGCCAGTCATTTATCTATTTCCTTACTTACTGCCCATAATCTTAAATTGTTTTACATATCCAACCAGCCATTTTTCATATGGGTTATCACCTCAAATTTTGCTAGACCTTCTAATCAGGTCAGGCTTGATGAATAACTCTCAAGGAGGGAGACTCGTTTCTCCTGCAGGCTGAGATCATAACAGCTGTCACGAACTGGTGAACTGCCACAGACGTTATATACGTCACTGCACGGCTTCACTGCTTCTTCTTGCACAGTACCTGACTGGAGCACTTGTTGCTCAAATAACCGTCGATTATTCAATACTCTGGTTCAACACATGAACTAGGGAAGACCTCACAGAGCACTGGCAGACTTCAGGTGACGCGTAAATCCACGGGAGCGGGAAACAACTGTCAAACTGACAGGACCAATCGTCGCACGTCCGACCTCTTTGACGTGTCGTGTCTGACTGATAGCGCCAGCGCGTCGCGTTGCCCGGACCCCCTTCCTTCGTGACGTCACTTTCGCCACGGGAGATTTTCATTGGCTCCCGGTGCCAGATTGCTGTCGGTGACCAATCCGGTGCCACTGACGTCACACGGTTTTGGCGGGAAATCAGGGAGGCAAGCGCCATCTTGGCTCCCTAAAGGGCCTATACCACAGGCCAAAATATTACTATTTCACAAATTTCGAGAGTTCTCGAAATTTGTTCTCGAGAGCCGAGAGTTCTCGGCTCTCCGAGAACACTCCACTCTCTCCCATATATCAAATTGTAGCCTGCAACGTAGAGAACGCTTGGGAAAAGTAGACATGACTCTTACTGCAGGCGTGGGAGAATTATAAGGGGGGGAACACCGTCACATACCCCTCCCCTTAAAATAAGAGTCATGTCTGGTTAGTGTATGCGGGATAGGGCATCCGCTACTACATTGTCCTTCCCCTTGATGTGCTTGACCTTGATCCTTGTCAGACTCTCAGTGCTGGCGAGACTGGTGCTGTCCGCCCTGGACCACTTTCTTTCCTCCTCCGGGAGTTCTCGGTCCCCCTGTACACACAGAACCGTCTTCCGCTGGGTTTCTCGAGACATCGTTCCGTCCTGCTTGTCGGCTCTTCCTTCCACAGTGAAGAAAGGTCTCAGGCGGTCTACGTGACACACCTGTTTCTTTCGGGGTCTGTCCGGCTTCCCAATCTCGTACGGCTTCCCAACCGTCGCAGCACTCGGTATGGTCTCTCGAACCGCGTCTTGGTCACCCTACCTTTACCTGGCAGCAAAACCATTACTTGGGACCCGACCTGGAAATCCCTCTGCGTAGCTCTCTTGTCGTACCACTCCGACATCTTACGCTGCGCCTCCTTCAGGTGTTTCCCAGCCAGTTCCTTCGTTAGGGTGAGACGTTCCCTGAACTTCTGGACATATTCAATCACCGTTCCCACGGTTGCTCCTGGTGTCCATCGTTCCCTCAGCATGGATAGCATGGCATATATAACATAGATAAATGGAAAGTAAGCCTTCTCAGGACCCACACGTCCTCCTTCGGCCTTACTAACCAATTCGGGGAACTCCTCCTGCTGCAACTCTCCGAGACGAGTGCGGTTTACCCCTGGAGAACTGGTGAGGGTCATCTGCAACTCACCATTCGGGCTACCTTCGCCCTCCGCTCGTTCTCCGGGTCCTACGAAGAGGTGATCTGTTCCCAGGCTGTCAGTCGTCTCCTCAGCCCCATCAGATCCACAACCTCCTGGTTCTTCGCGTTGTCTCGGTGTCACAGTACAAACTGGGATCGCCACCGGTGCGATTCCCTTCTCGTCCCCACAGGCGTTCAACTCTTCGCCTGTCTCCTTGTATTGTTCTAGGCACTCTTCGCCCTTCACGAGATGCGGGAGGACGTATCCTCCACATGCGTCATTCCCCAAGATGACCTGTGTCTCCATCTTGGGCATTGATGTACAGACTCCCACCACTAGGGTCTGGCAGCCATAATCGGAATCCAAAGTTACCTGGTGTAGGGGCATCCTCACTGGGCCTCCCACAGTGGTCACACTCACCACCCCCACACTGGTACTCTTGTAACCCTCGGGGAACAGGGGTTTCACTTACCAGGGTAAAGTCCGCCCCGGTGTCTCTTAGCATCTTCACTGGGATGGGGTCTGCGTCCCCCATCCTTACGGTTCTTTGACACATGAATGGGTGAACTTTCTTCTCCCCATTCAGCACGGGTTCATCCCGCACTCTCTCGGCCCTCTGGTCCTCGAACATCACTAAAGCAACGTGTCCTCGCTGCTTAAAGCGTCTGCATTCCCGCGCGACGTGTCCGATTTTTCCGCAGTTGTAGCAGCGGACCCTTGGCGGAGACCATCCGCCACCGCTCGCCTTAGCACTGCCTTCAGAGGCCGTCGCTCCCTGTGTCCTTCTCGCCTCACTGGTCGTTTCCTTCGTTGCAGTAACAGCTCCCGAGCTCTCAGCTTGGTTCTCCTCTATCGGCTCTACAGCACCTTTTGTTCCTCTGTCGTCCCATCTCGAGCGTGGGACTTGGGAGAACTCGCTTCTGTCCTCCATCCATCCGTCCTCCTATAATTCCTACTGCTTCCGGAGTACACGGGTGATCGGTACTGTCCCTCTCGGCGTGGGCGTAGGGCTTCTTCTAACATGTCGGCTCGGTCGGCAGCGGCCCTCAGGTCCTTTATGTCCGCCTCCTTTACCCTCATCCTGATCTCAGGAGGGAGCACGGACATAAACTTTTCCATGACCATTAGTTCCTTGACCTCTTCGGCCGACCCCGCTTCTTCAGAGTCCAGCCACTTAAGGAACTTTCTTTCCATGTCCCTCGCCGTCTCCGCATACGAATTTTCCCCGGCGACCGGGTACATTCTCTAAACCTCTTCCGGTAACACTCCGGCGTGAGCTTGAAGGAACGGAGCACAGCTCGTTTTACCGCATCGTAGTTGGTGCATTCTTGGAAGTCGAGCATAGTGAAGGCTTCACGAGCTTCACCTGTGAGCCTCCCTTGCACTAACTCCGCCCACTCCGCCCTCGGCCACCTCTTCAGAGCAGCAACTCTCTCAAAGTGATCGAAGAAACTTTCGGCTTCACTAGGCACAATGACCGGCAGGTCTCGTTCCCTCACTCGTCGGTCTTCCTGTGGCGGCGGAGCAGGTGCACCTAGTCCTAGTTCAGCTCGCTTCAGTTCCAACTCCTGGTTGGCTTCTATTTCCAATTGTCTCAGCCTAACTTCTCGCTCGTGTTCTTCCCTGCGTAGCTGTGCTTCTCGCTCTTGTTCTTACCCGGCGTAGCTGTGCTTCTCGTTCCTCACGCTTCATCTGTGCTTCTCGCTCTTCTTTACGCTGCTGTGCTTCTGCTTCTCGCTCTTCTCTACGCTGCTGTGCTTCTGCTTCTCGCTCTTCTTTGCGCTGCTGTGCTTCTGCTTCTCGCTCTTCTCTGCGCTGCTGTGCTTCTTCTCTCCTCAGCTGCGCTTCTCGCTCCTCTCTGCGCTGCTGTGCTTCCAGCTGCAGCTTCATTATTTCCAGCTTAACGCTGTGCCTGCTGCCGCTGGATCCCCTGCTGCTTCCACCAATACTCAGGTGTTTCACCCACACTGGTGTAACAACTAGGCTGTTGTAAGAAATTATTCCAGAAGGTTCCAGAAGTTCGAGTAGGGACCTGACCTCTCAACAACGCCCAGTCCCCCTGGGAATTAGCAGGTCTGAGTCACAATGGCGGGCATCTTTGTTCATAGTTTTGTATAATGAACCATCCTATAGTATTCAGTAATTTAGAGAAATTAGCCTTTATTCATTTTGCATTAAAATTGTATTGTATAATAGTACTGGATACAATAGCAAGAGTATTCCTAATTATTGAGTTTAAGTCACCATCATTGACGTCACGAATCAGATCTAACTTGTAAGGCGAAGTGACCGGCGGTCATAGGTCATCAGGGTTGACATGTCTACTATTTCTCAAAGTTCAATTAACCATTTTGGGGATCGGGAACAGCTCTGCCGGTTAGATGCTTGTGTAATTTAAATTTCAGTAAAATAATTCAACCAGTCTGGATCAATTCAGTACAAACAGAGGTTAATTGTTATAACTTAAACCGTGCTAAGTAAACTAGGGTAAGCGATGCGGAAGTATACAATGCTCTGTCTGGGGTAGACCAGACAAGGAAGAGATCAGTGTGGTCTCCAGAGCAGCTGGAGAGGTCAAACATCTTACCTCTCCCCGAGACCAGCCCAACATCTTTAGCTGGTAAACAATAGAGGTATAGTTGCTATGGTTATGTATAGAGATAGTTCATTGCCATTCAGGTCAAGTAGGGAGTGTTAAAGTGACAGGGAGTGAACATATTTAGATTTTGTCTTAGTTTTTCTTTAATAAAGTTAATTAGGTAATAAATTTCATTTTTATTATTTCCCATGTGTTTTATGTGTATAACTTGTCCTGGTCACATGGTCCACACGAGGCAGAGTTGGATTGGGCGCCGATTCTAACATCGAATCATTCCCGTTAATAATTAATTCACACTCTTAAGTTTCCACGGTCATCGAGTGGGGATCAAGCCCCAAGGTTGATTAATTAGCGTGATCGATCCAGACCTCGATCATTGCTCGGTGTTGCTGGTCTGGTGGTGGCAGCGTAGAGGGCGACTCTAGGGGTTTTGCTCAAAGCCTAGGTCACGTCATACTGGGTGTAGAATCTAAGTCGGTCAATCGTCTTAGGACGCACGTGGCGTGGAGTTGGTTTGGGTAAAAGTTTTGGAGTCCCTTGGTAGAGAATAAAAAGTAAGAATACGGGTAGAGGGCGAAGAAGGAAGATAAGTAGAGAGAGAGAGGAACCCTACCCCGTGTTACACTGGCAGGTGTTTGCCCAGCAAACAATTTTAGGTTGCCACAACATATCTGGAAAGTATTTGAAAGTATTGGAAACGTTTGTTTTATCGTATCAGATACGATATTGTGTGTGGACTTAAATAGGTTTCCAAAACTTATAACCAAGACATATGTATCCTAACACTAATTTGAGATGTTGTGGCAACTTTACACTCCTAACATGAGTCATTCATAATCCATTCATATACCAATATGAATCTCTTATGAAAGGTTTGAGCCAATAATCTAACCCTTTTCACATCTTTGTTGTTTAACGTTAAATTTCTTGAAATTAAATTATATTTTATATTATATTATTTTATTTTATTTTATATTATATTATTATTTTCAATTTAAATATTAAAAACCAATTTAAGGGTAAAAAAATCTAATAATTTATATTTCTTTTTATTATTTACTAAAATTATAATTATTTACTAACGAGAGAGAGGGAGGCTGTACGGCGGAGAGTGGGCGGCTGTGGCGGACAGTGGCGGCGTGGCGGATAGTGGCGGCGGGCGGACAGTGGCGACGGCGGGGCGGACAGTGGCGGCGGGCGGACAGTAGCGGCGGATAGTGGCGGCGGGCGGACAGTGGCGGCGGTGGCGGATAGTGGCGGCGGGCGGACAGTGGCGGCGGCGGACAGTGGCGGCGGGCGGACAGTGGCGGCGGTGGCGGCGGGCGGACAGTGGCGGCGGGCGGACAGGGCAGCGGCGGGCGGACAGTGGCGGCGGGCGGACAGTGGCGGCGGGAGGACAGTGGCGGCGGGCGGACAGTGGCGGCTGTGGCGGATAGTGGCGGCGGGCGGACCGTGGCGGCGGTGGTGGACAGTGGCGGCGGGCGGACAGTGGCGGCGGCGGGCGAACAGTGGCGGCGGCGGGCGGACAGTGGAGGCGGCGGGCGGACAGTGGAGGCGGCGGGCGGACAGTGGAGGCGGCGGGCGGACAGTGGAGGCGGCGGGCGGACAGTGGAGGCGGCGGGCGGACAGTGGAGGCGGCGGGCGGACAGTGGCGGCGGCGGGCGGACAGTGGCGGCGGCGGGCGGACAGTGGCGGCGGCGGGCGAACAGTGGCGGCGGCGGGCGGACAGTGGAGGCGGCGGGCGGACAGTGGAGGCGGCGGGCGGACAGTGGAGGCGGCGGGCGGACAGTGGAGGCGGCGGGCGGACAGTGGTGGCGGCGGGCGGACAGTGGTGGCGGCGGGCGGACAGTGGTGGCGGCGGGCGGACAGTGGTGGCGGTGGCAGACAGTATGGTGGCGGTGGCGGACAGTGGCGGCGGTGGCGGACAGTGACGGCGGTGGCGGACAATGGCGGCGGTGGCGGACAGTGCCGGCGGTGGCGGACAGTGGCGGCGGTGGCGGACACTGGCGGCTGTGTCTGGCGGTGGTGGCGGGCGGTGGCGGGTGGCGGCGTCTGTGATGAGTGGTGGCGGCTGGCGGTGGTGGGTGGTGGCGGCGGTGGTGGTGGGTGGTGGTGGTGGGTGGTGGTGGCGGCGGCGGCTGGTGGTGGTGGGTGGTGGTGGCGGCGGCGGCTGGTGGTGGTGGGTGGTGGCGGCGGTGGTGGTGAGTGGTGGTGGCGGCGGCGGCGGGTGCGGCGGCGGCTGGTGGTGGTGGGTGGCGGCTGTGGTGGGTGGTGGCGGGCGGTGGCGGGCGGTGGCGGGCGGCGGCGGCTGTGGTGGGTGGTGACGATCGGCGGTGGGGGGGGCTGGTGGCGGCGGCTGTGGTGGGTGGTGACGATCGGCGGTGGGGGGGGCTGGTGGCGGCTGGCGGTGGCGGCTTGCGGTGGCGACTGTGGCAACGGGCGGTGACTGCTGATAGCGGGCGGTGGTGGCGGCTGGTGGCAGGTGGTGGTGGCGGTGGTGGCGGCTGGTGGTGGCGGCTGGTGGTGGTGGCAGCTGGTGGCGGTGATGGCGGCTGGTGGCGGTGATGGCGGCTGGTGGTGGTGGTGGTGGTGGCGGCTGGTGGTGGTGGTGGCAGCTGGTGGCGGTGATGGCGGCTGGTGGTGGTGGTGGTGGTGGTGGTGGTGTGATGGCGGCTGGTGGCGGGCGGTGGCGGGCGGTGGCGGCTTGTGGCGGCTGGTGGTGGCGGCGGTGGTGGGTGGTGGTGGTGGTGGTGGGTGGTGGTGCCGGCTGTGGTGGGTGGTGGCGGTGGTGTCGGCGGCGGCTGTGGTGGGTGGTGGCGGCGGCGGCGGTGAGGGTGGTGGCGGCGGCGGTGGTGGTGGGTGGTGGTGGTGGCGGCGGCGGTGATGGGTGGTGGCGGCGGTGGTGGTGGGTGGTGGTGGCGGCGGCGGCTGGTGGTGGTGGGTGGTGGTGGTGGGTGGTGGCGGCGGGTGGCGGTGGTGGGTGGCGGTGGGTGGTGGCGGCGGGTGGTGAGTGGCGGTGGTGGGTGGCGGTGGCTGGTGGCGGGTGGTGGCGGGTGGTGGCGGGTGGTGGCGGGTGGTGGGTGGTGGCGGGTGGTGGCGGGTGGTGGGTGGTGGCGGGTGGTGGGTGGTGGCGGTGAGTGGCGGTGAGTGGCGGTGGTGGGTGGCGGTGGCTGGTGGCGGGTGGCGGTGGCTGGTGGCGGGTGGCGACTGGTGGTGGCGGGTGGCGGCTGGTGGTGGGTGGTGGCGGGTGGCGGTTGGTGGTGGGTGGTGGCGGGTGGCGGCTGGTGGTGGGTGGTGGCGGGTGGCGGCTGGTGGTGGGTGGTGGCGGGTGGCGGCTGGTGGTGGGTGGCGGCTGGCGGCTGGTGGTGGGTGGTGGCGGCGGGTGGTGAGTGGCGGTGGTGGGTGGCGGTGGCTGGTGGCGGGTGGCGGCTGGTGGCGGGTGGCGGCTGACGGTGGGTGGTGGCGGCTGGTGGTGGGTGGCGGCTGGTGGTGGGTGGCGGCGGGTGGCGGCTGGTGGTGGGTGGCGGGTGGCGGCTGGTGGTGGGTGGTGGCAGGTGGCGGCTGGTGGTGGGTGGTGGCGGGTGGCGGCTGGTGGTGGGTGGCGGCTGGTGGTGGGTGGTGGCGGGTGGCGGCTGGTGGTGGGCGGCGGGTGGCGGCGGCGGCTGGTGGTGGTGGGTGGTGGCGGCGGGTGGCGGTGGTGGGTGGCGGTGGCGGTGGCGGTGGCTGGTGGCGGGTGGTGGCGGGTGGCGGGTGGTGGCGGGTGGTGGCGGGTGGCGGCTGGTGGGGGGTGGGGCGGGTGGCGGCTGGTGGTGGGTGGCGGGTGGCGGCGGGTGGTGGGTGGTGGCGGCGGGTGGTGAGTGGCGGTGGTGGGTGGCGGTGGCTGGTGGCGGCTGGTGGGGGTGGTGGCGGGTGGCGGCTGGTGGTGGGTGGCGGTGGGTGGTGGCGGGTGGCGGCTGGTGGTGGGTGGTGGCGGGTGGCGGCTGGTGGTGGTGGTGGCGGGTGGCGGCTGGGGGGGTGGCGGCTGGTGGTGGGTGGTGGCGGGTGGCGGCTGGTGGTGGGGGCGGGTGGTGAGTGGCGGTGGTGGGTGGCGGTGGCTGGTGGCGGCTGGTGGTGGGTGGTGGCGGGTGGTGGCGGGTGGCGGCTGGTGGTGGGTGGTGGCGGGTGGCGGCTGGTGGTGGGTGGTGGCGGGTGGCGGCTGACGGTGGGTGGTGGCGGTGGCGGGTGGCGGCTGACGGTGGGTGGTGGCGGGTGGCGGCTGGTGGTGCGGTGGTGGTGGCGCGGGTGGCGGCTGGTGGGTGCGTGGGTGGCGGGTGGCGGCTGGTGGTGGGTGGCGGTGGGTGGCGTGGCGGTGGTGGCTGGGGTGGTGGTGGGTGGCGGCTGGTGGTGGGCGGTGGGTGGCGGCTGGTGGCGGCCAGCTGGGACACACCCTTCACCACTGAAGGTCTGAGCAAAACTAACCATATGTCTCTCTCACCCACCAGCCTAGTGTTGCCAGCTCGCGTTCTCAAAATGTTTCCTTCAAAGATTGTATATTATCTTTGAACAACAAGTTTGATTATCAAGGAAATAATGCATATATTATTGTCACATTAATACTGTGCAATATCTTATTACATTCCTGCTAAATAATTATAATTTGAAACAGGACAAAAAATCCCACATATATATAAAAACCAACATTAGAGATCACGAGGCCTAGGCCTCGCCTGTGACCACACATCCTGCCTCCCTGGCCTGCTACACTCACACACCTCACACTCTTAACTCTCTCATAATCACTCTCACTCTCTCTTACTCTGTCACTCTTATCTCTGTCACTCTTACTCTCTATCATCTTACTCTCTGTCACTTTACTCTGTCACTCTTACACTCTGTCACTCTTACTCTCTGTCACTCTTACTCTCTGTCACTCTTACTCTCTGTCACTCTTACTCTGTCACTCTTACTCTGTCACTCTTACACTCTGTCACTCTTACTCTCTGTCACTCTTACTCTGTCACTCTTACTCTCTGTCACTCTTACTCTCTGTCACTCTTACTCTCTGTCACTCTTACTCTCTGTCACTCTTACTCTGTCACTCTTACTCTGTCACTCTTACTCTCTGTCACTCTTACTCTGTCACTCTTACTCTCTGTCACTCTTACTCTGTCACTCTTACTCTCTGTCACTCTTACTCTCTGTCACTCTTACTCTCTGTCACTCTTACTTCTGTCACTCTTACTCTCTGTCACTCTTACTCTCTGTCACTCTTACACTCTGTCACTCTACTCTCTGTCACTCTTACTCTGTCACTCTTACTCTCTGTCACTCTTACTCTCTGTCACTCTTACTCTCTGTCACTCTTACTCTCTGTCTCTCTTACTCTGTCACTCTTACTCTCTGTCACTCTTACTCTCTGTCACTCTTACTCTCTGTCACTCTTACTCTGTCACTCTTACTCTCTGTCACTCTTACTCTGTCACTCTTACTCTGTCACTCTTACTCTCTGTCACTCTTACTCTGGCACTCTTACTCTCTGTCACTCTTACTCTCTGTCATTCTTACTCTCTGTCACTCTTACTCTACTCTCTGTCACTCTTACTCTGTCACTCTTACTCTCTGTCACTCTTACTCTGTCACTCTTACTCTCTGTCACTCTTACTCTGTCACTCTTACACTCTGTCACTCTTACTCTCTGTCACTCTTACTCTGTCACTCTTACTCTGGCACTCTTACTCTCTGTCACTCTTACTCTCTGTCATTCTTACTCTCTGTCACTCTTACTCTACTCTCTGTCACTCTTACTCTGTCACTCTTACTCTCTGTCACTCTTACTCTCTGTCACTCTTACTCTCTGTCACTCTTACTCTCTGTCACTCTTACTCTGTCACTCTTACTCTGTCACTCTTACTCTCTGTCACTCTTACTCTCTGTCACTCTTACTCTGTCACTCTTACTCTGTCACTCTTACTCTCTGTCACTCTTACTTTGTCACTCTTACTCTCTGTCACTCTTACTCTCTGTCACTCTTACTCTGTCACTCTTACTCTCTGTCACTCTTACTCTCTGTCACTCTTACTCTCTGTCACTCTTACTCTCTGTCACTCTTACTCTCTGTCACTCTTACTCTCTGTCACTCTTACACTCTGTCACTCTTACACTCTGTCACTCTTACTCTCTGTCACTCTTACTCTCTGTCACTCTTACTCTCTGTCACTCTTACTCTCTGTCACTCTTACTCTCTGTCACTCTTACTCTCTGTCACTCTTACTCTCTGTCACTCTTACTCTGTCACTCTTACACTCTGTCACTCTTACTCTCTGTCACTCTTACTCTGGCACTCTTACTCTCTGTCACTCTTACTCTCTGTCATTCTTACTCTCTGTCACTCTTACTCTACTCTCTGTCACTCTTACTCTCTGTCACTCGTACTCTCTGTCACTCTTACTCTCTGTCACTCTTACTCTGTCACTCTTACACTCTGTCACTCTTACTCTCTGTCACTCTTACTCTGTCACTCTTACTCTGGCACTCTTACTCTCTGTCACTCTTACTCTCTGTCATTCTTACTCTCTGTCACTCTTACTCTACTCTCTGTCACTCTTACTCTGTCACTCTTACTCTCTGTCACTCTTACTCTCTGTCACTCTTACTCTCTGTCACTCTTACTCTCTGTCACTCTTACTCTCTGTCACTCTTACTCTCTGTCACTCTTACTCTCTGTCACTCTTACTCTGTCACTCTTACTCTCTGTCACTCTTACTCTCTGTCACTCTTACTCTCTGTCACTCTTACTCTCTGTCACTCTTACTCTCTGTCACTCTTACTCTCTGTCACTCTTACTCTCTGTCACTCTTACTCACTCTCAGTCACCCTTACCCATTCATACTCACTCTCTCACTCTTACTCTCATACTCTTACTCTCAATTACTCTTACTCTCAATCACTCTTTCTCCCAATCACTCCTACTCCCAATCACTCCTACTCTCAATCACTCCTACTCTCATTCTTACTCTTACTCCCAATCACTCTTACTCTCAATCACTCTTATTCTCATTCTTACTCTCACTCTTACTCTTACTCCCAATCACTCTTACTCCCAATCACTCTTACTCTCAATCACTCTTACTCTCAATCACTCTTACTCTCAATCACTCTTACTCTCATTCTTACTCTTACTCACTCTTACTCTCAATCACTCTTATTCTCATTCTTACTCCTACTCTCACTCTAACTCCTACTCCCAATCACTCTTACTCCCAATCACTCTTACTCTCCATCACTCTTACTCCCAATCACTCTTACTCTCAATCACTCTTACTCTCAATCACTCTTACTCTCAATCACTCTTACTCTCACTAACTCTCAATCACTCTTACTCTCACTCTAACTCTCAATCACTCTTACTCTCATACTCACCCTTACTCTCAATCACTTTACTCTCACTCATTCTGTCACCCTTACTCTCACTCTTACTCACTCTGTCACTCTTACTCACTCTCAGTCACTCTTACTTATACTCACTCTTACTCACACTTACACACTCTCTGGCACTCTCACTCACCTTCAGTCACTCTTACTCACTCTTACCCACTCTCGCTCACTCTTACTCACTCTAGTTAATAAGAACACGCCAATATAAGACAACAAAACGTTTTCAGATTCGTTCTCACCACTTTCCAGCAACTTTTATAATTTATATAAATTATCTTAGGGAATAATACATAAATTATATATTTAAACATGATATTAGTGTTTAGTGGAATGCATAAGGAGTCAAATTGTGTTAAAAAGAGCGATTTTTAGAAAATTTGGAAAACTACTTTTTTCTGTTCATATTATAACTAAATGGATTTTAAAGGTTTCACTCAGCCAATATATATCATTCACAATTTATTAATGAATTTTACAAAAAAACACCATAAATTTTATATTTAAACATGTAAAAACTATTTGTTTTACATTTGGAAGAAAATAATTGTAGAAAAACAATTTATAATTAAACCTTTGTGTTTGGATTTTTTGAGTAAAAGTTTCTCAAAGGCTCTCCTGCACCATTCTCAATGCAAATCATTCCCACACCTATGGGAAGAGATAGGCGAACGTTGTGTAGATGATTTGTGTTTGCTGGGGGGCCGTTCCTCCCCCAAAGCTTCATCTCGAGCCCTGAGCTGAGCCATTATCTCTAGTCTTCTTTCTGCCACTCTGGCAGATTTCAGCTTTATTCCGAAATGATCCGCTATTGCCTGTAACTGTGCCTTGGTGCACTCTTCCAGCACCTGTTCGTCTCTAGAGTCAATAAACCTCGTCACTTTATCATCCTCCATCTTGTGCGATGAGTGATAACCTGCACCTGATCTCTAACACCACTGCCAAGTACCACCACTGCAACCTTTACTTCGATCGTATCCTGGCAAGGTCGCCAATGTTGGGGTTTCACTACTCTATCCTTACTCTGGGGTGAGCAATAGTTATGCTCAAGGTCACTCACCGTAGCCCTGCGGGTCTTCACTCGATCCTCACGGCGCCACTGCACGCCAGGAGAGTCTCCCAGTCAATCTCAACGGCCTCTGATTAAGAAAGAGTGGGAACACGACTCGTTCACTTGACTGTCATGTGCCCTCCCCAACAATCGGGCTCTATGGTTAACCACAAGGTCGCCAACTGGTGTTTTAGGTGCCTAGTAACACCATCAGTGGACTGGTGGAATTTGTGGTAGCCTTGGCAAGGTCACACTCAAAAGATCAGGAATCAGGCAGGTACTTACCGTTATCACTCTATGCTTTCAGTATAATATAGCCACAAGATCAATGGAGGAGATGATAAAAACACAAAGGTGATTTTGTATTTTACTTAAAATGTATGAAAGATGTCACAAGGCCAAACAATAATAAATAAATCAACTGATCCTGGCAGCGGCTGGTAGTTCCCACGAATAGTATGCACTCACTAAGTGGCAACACCTCCCCTCCTCATCAAATGTCAAGAACAGCTGATCGCCTGGCCCCCGCGCGAAAGCTTATTGCTTGTTTTCAGATTCACGCGCGCTGTTTCTTTAAGTTCTCCAATATTACTATAAACTCGCACACTCGATATTGGCACAAATAGCACGTATTTCTTAGTTACACTGTACTCAGGCTCAAACAGTCGTTTCTACAATCAATGCTACAACGCCTCACTGTAATGGTTTTACATTGTTCTTCATTCAACAATATATTATGAAATATTAACCCTGGAGTTTTCAGTACTTTCTCTCGTGGGCGATAACGCAATAATTCACTGTACTCACAAATGATTAATCACTAAATGAACATAGACATATATATATTATATAAATCAAATATCAATACATGGAAAATAAATAGTTTCTGGGCACGTAGCCTAACTTCCAACTACTGGCATAATATTACATATATATTCATCACTATATGTTCTCATCAAAGTCTGTAGAAAGATATACAATACACAGTAAATTATCACTGTTTCCTGGTGCCTGTACACACCAACAATAAACATAAGTATTATAAGTACTCTTGATAGTACTACACGGCAAACTGGTGCCTTACTGTGACACGGGTGAGACTTGCTCACGACATATAAAATCCTCAGGCTAGATAATATAGCCGAATAACATAGCTAACTAAAGGGGAATGGGGAGGGAACTAGAAACACCTACTTCGACCTATCCTCCGATGAGAGTCGAGATGTAGCTCCTGGTCCTCGTGTCGGGAACGCCCCCACACGACACGTCGTCGTGTCCTACCAGAGCCTCTCGTCGTCTCACCGTTTAGCGCATCGTCTCCGTGCCCTCTTCACTGCAGGTCCGTCCTCCTTCTTGACTTCTTGAAGGGTTGGAGTCGGTCTCCTGGCCGTCGTCTTCTCCCAGCAACGGCTGCCGCCTACGTCTCAGCAACAGTCGTCCGGATTCCCCAAATAGTCCTCTCCTTCCTCAGCTACCCAGTGGCTCTGTCAGCCACTACGCTGTCACGAACTGGTGAACTGCCACAGACGTCACATACGTCACTGCACGGCTTCACTGCTTCTTCTTGCACAGTACCTGACTGGAGCACTTGTTGCTCAAATAACCGTCGATTCCCTCTCTGGTTCAACACATGAACTAGGGAAGACCTCACAGAGTACTGGCAGACTTCAGGTGACGCGTAAATCCACGGGAGCGGGAAACAACTGTCAAACTGACAGGACCAATCGTCGCACGTCCGACCTCTTTGACGTGTCGTGTCTGACTGATAGCGCCAGCGCGTCGCGTTGCCCGGACCCCCTTCCTTCGTGACGTCACTTTCGCCACGGGAGGTTTTCATTGGCTCCCGGTGCCACATTGCTGTCGGTGACCAATCCGGTGCCACTGACGTCACACGGTTTTGGCGGGAAATCAGGGAGGCAAGCGCCATCTTGGCTCCCTAAAGGGCCTATACCAAAGGCCAAAATATTACTATTTCACAAATTTCTCGGCTCTCCGAGAACACTACACTCTCTCCCATATATCAAATTGTAGCCTGCAACGTAGAGAACGCTTAGGAAAAGTAGACATGACTCTTACTGCAGGAGTGGGAGAATTATAAGGGGGGGAACACCGTCACACAATGTTGTTTCCAATACAAATGATAAAAACCAATGGAATTAACTAAAATGTTCCTGATTTTCTGTTTATATTACCGATGGAAGATGTACACGTAAATCCGCTCTAATCCGGCTGAAACGTCGATATATGCATTAAAAACCGAACATCTCCCCCTTTCAATATCCTACTCAGTATTTTAACGAGAAACAAATGGTTGATTGAAAATAAAGTATTTAAGGTTAATTTCTAATCAATTATGTGTTTGCATCATTTTTATCGTATATATAATGAATTAATAACAATAAACTGAAAATTCACAAAAACGTGGAAAAACGGCAAAATATTGCCTAATTCGATGATATTTTGTTAAAATAACATAAAGGAAAAGGGGATGATAAACGTCAAAATATTGCTAAATTCGATGATTTTTGGTACGAAACAAAATGCAAGAAAACTTGAATAAAATGCATTATTATGCGAAATTCTGAGATTTGAAAGCCAAATCACATATCTTGATACTACATGAAATAGAATCGAAATATTGGTAAAAATTAATATATTTACGTAATATCAAACTAAATGATTAACGTGAAAAAATCACTATTTTACCATATTTGAGGATTTTAACTTCAAATCATAGAGCGAGGTTTCGTATTATTTAGATCCAAGAAAAGACATATGAGAATGGTGTTTCCAATACAAATGATAAAAAACAATGTGTTTTCATTAGAATTAACTAAAATGTTCTTGATTTTCCGTTTATATTACCGATGGAAGATGTACACGTAAAACCGCTCGAATCCGGCTGAAACGTCGATATATGCAATAAAAACCGAACTTCTCCAATTTTCAATATCTTACTCAATATTTTAACGAGAAACAAATAGATGATTGAAAATGAAGTATTTAAGGTTATTATCTAAACAATTATGTGTTTGCATCATTTTTATCGTATATTTAATGAATTTATACCCATAGACTGAAAATTCAAAAACGTGGAAAAACGGCAAAATATTGCCTAATTCGATGATATTTTGTTTAAATAACATAAAGGAAAAGGGGATGATAAACGTCAAAATATTGCTAAATTCGATGATTTTTCGTACGAAAGAAAATGCAAGAAAACTTGCTTAAATGCATTCTTATGCGAAATTCTGAGATTTGAAGGCCAAATCACATATCGTGATACTACATGAAATAGTATCGAAATATTGGTAAAAATGAAAATATTTACGTAATATCAAACTACATGAAAAACGTGAAAAAGTCACTATTTTATCATATTTGAGGATTTTAACTTCAAATCATAGAGCGAGGTTTCGTATTATTGAGATCCAAGAAAAGACATATGACAATGTTGTTTCCAATAAAAATGATAAAAATCAATGTGTTTTCATTAGAATTACCTAAAATATTTCTGATTATCCGTTTATATTACCGATGGAAGATGTACAGGTAAAACCGCTCTAATCCAGCTGAAACGTCGATATATGCAATAAAAACCGAACATCTCCCCTTTTCAATATCCTAATCAGTATTTTAACGAGAAACAAATGGTTGATTGAAAATAAAGTATTTAAGGTTAATTTCTAATCAATTATGTGTTTGCATCATTTTTATGGTATATATAATGAATTAATAACAATAAAATGAATATTCACAAAAACGTGGAAAAACGGCAAAATATTGCCTAATTCGATGATATTTTGTTTAAATAACATAAAAGAAAAGGGGATGATGAACGTCAAAATATTGCTAAATTCGATGATTTTTGGTACGAAACAAAATGCAAGAAAACTTGCTTAAAATGCATTAATTTGCGAAATATTGAGATTTGAAGGCCAAATCACATATTTTGATACTACATGAAATAGTATCGAAATATTGGTAGAAATGAATATATTTACGTAATATTAAACTACATGATAAACGTGAAAAATGTCACTATTTAACCATATTTGAGGATTTTAACTTCAAATCATAAAGCGAGGTTTCATATTATTTAGAGCCAAGAAAAGACATATGACAATGTTGTTTCCAATACAAATGATAAAAACCAATGGAATTACCTAAAATGTTTCTGATTTTCCGTTTATATTACCGATGGAAGATGTACACGTAAAACCGTTCTAATCCGGCTGAAACGTCGATATATGCATAAAAACCGAACTTCTCCCCTTTTCAATATCCTACTCAGTATTTTAACAAGAAACAAATGGTTGATTGAAAATGAAGTATTTAAGGTTATTATCTAATCAATAATGTGTTTGCATCATTTTTATCGTATATTTTATGAATTATTAACAATAAACTGAAAATTCACAAAAACGTGGAAAAACGGCAAAATATTGCCTAATTCGATGATAATTTGTTTAAATAACATAAAGGAAAAGGGGATGATAAACGTTAAAAATATTGCTAAATTCGATGATTTTTCGTACGAAACAAAATGCAAGAAAACTTGCTTAAAATGCATTATTATGCGAAATTCTGAGATTTGAAGGCCAAATCACATATCGTGATACTACATGAAATAGTATCGAAATATTGGTAAAAATGAATATATATACGTAATATCAAACTACATGAAAAACGTGAAAAAAGTCACTATATAACCATATTTGTGGATTTTAACTTCAAATCATAGAGCGAGATTTCGTATTATTTAGATCCAAGAAAAGACATATGACAATGTGTCCGATACAAATGATAAAAATCAAAGTGTTTTCATTAGAATTAACTAAAATGTTCCTGATTTTCCGTTTATATTACCGTTGAAAGATGTACACGAAAACATCTCTATTCCGGCTGAAACGTCGATATATGCAATAAAAACAGAACTTCTCCCCGTCTTAATATCTTACTCAGTATTTTAACGAGAAACATATAGTTGATTGAAAATGAAGTATTTAAGGTTATTATCTAATCAATTATGTGTTTGCATCATTTTTATCGTATATATAATGAATTAATACCCATTAACAGAAAATTCACAAGAACGTGGAAAAACGGCATAATATTGCCTAATTCGATGATATTTTGATTAAATCCCATAGAGGAAAAGGGGATGATAAACGTCAAAATATTGCTATATTCGATGATTTTTCGTACAAAACAAAATGCAAGAAAACTTGCTTAAAATGCAATATTATGTGAAAGTCTGAGATTTGAAGGCCAAATCACACATCGTGATACTACATGAAATAGTATCAAAATATTAGTAAAAATGAATATATTTACGTAATATCAAACTACATGATTAACGTGAAAAAGTCACTTTTTAACCATATTTGAGGATTTTAACTTTAAATCATAGAGCGAGGTTTCGTATTATTTAGATCCAAGAAAAGACATATGACAATGTTGTTTCCAATACAAATGATAAAAATCAATGTGTTTTCATTAGAATTAACTAAAATGTTCCTGATTTTCCGTTTATATTACCGATGGAAGATGTACACGAAAACATCTCTATTCCGGCTGAAACGTCGATATATGCAATAAAAACAGAATTTCTCCCCTTTCCCCCCCTCCTCTTATCTTACTCAGTATTTTAACGAGAAACAAATAGTTGATTGAAAATGAAGTATATAAGGTATCTAATCAATTATGTGTTTGCATCATTTTTATCGTATATATAATGAATTAATAACAATAAACTGAAAATTCACAAAAACGTGGAAAAACGGCAAAATATTGCCTAATTCGATGATATTTTGTTTAAATCTCATAGAGGAAAAGGGGATGATAAACGTCAAAATATTGCTAAATTCAATGATTTTTCGTACGAAACAAAATGCAAGAAACCTTGCTACTTGCTTAAAATGCAACATTATGCGAAATTCTGAGATTTGAATGCCAACTCAATATCGTGATACTACAGGAAATAGTATCGAAATATTGGTAAAAATGAATATATTTACGTAATATCAAACTACATGAAAAACGTGAAAAAGTCACTATTTTACCATATTTGAGAATTTTTAACTTCAAATCATAAAGCGAGGTTTCGTATTATTTAGACCCAAGAAAAGACATATGACAATGTTGCTTCCAATAAAAATGATAAAAATCAATGAGTTTTCATTAGAATTACCTAAAATGTTCCTGATTTTCCGTTTATATTACCGATTGAAGATGTACAGGTAAAACTGCTCTAATCCGGCTGAAACGTCGATATATGCAATAAAAACCGAACATCTCCCCTTTTCAATATCCTACTCAGTTCTTTAACGAGAAACAAATGGTTGATTGAAAATAAAGTATTTAAGGTTAATTTCTAATCAATTATGTGTTTGCATCATTATTATCGTATATATAATGAATTATTAACAATAAACTGAAAATTCACAAAAACGTGGAAAAACGGCAAAATATTGCCTAATTCGATGATATTTTGTTTAAATCACATAAAGGGAGAGGAGATGATAAACGTCAAAATATTGCTAAATTCGATGATTTTTCGTACGAAACAAAATGCAAGAAAACATGCTTAAAATGCAATATTATGCGACATTCTGAGATTTGAAGGCCAAATCACTTATTGTGATACTACATGAAATAGTATCGAAATATTGGTAAAAATGAATATATTTACGTAATATTAAACTAAATGATTAACGTGAAAAAGTCACTATTTTACCATATATGAGGATTTTAACTTCAAATCATAGAGCGAGGTTTCGTATTATTTAGATCCAAGAAAAGACATATGAGAATGGTGTTTCCAATACAAATGATAAAAAACTGTGTTTTCATTAGAATTAACTAAAATGTTCTTGATTGTCCGTTTATATTACCGATGGAAGATGTACACGTAAAACCGTTCTAATCCGGCTGAAACGTCGATATATGCAATAAAAACAGAACTTCTCCCCTTTTTAATATCTTACTCAGTATTTTAACGAGAAACAAATAGATGATTGAAAATGAAATATTTAAGGGTTATTTCTAATCAATTATGTGTTTGCATCATTTTTATCGTATATATAATGAATTAATAACAATGAACTGAAAATTCACAAAAACGTGGAAAAACGCCAAAATATTGCCTAATTCGATGATAATTTGTTTAAATCACACAAAGGAAAAGGGGATGATAAACGTCAAAATATTGCTAAATTCGATGATTTTTCGTACGAAACAAAATGCAAGAAAACTTGCTTAAAATGCAATATTTTGCTAAATTCTGTGATTTGAAGGCCAAATCACATATCGTGATACGACATGAAATAGTATCGAATTATTGGTAAAAATGAATGTATTTACGTAATCTCAAACTACATGAAAAACGTGAAAAAATCACTATTTACCAATATTTGATGATTTTAACTTTAAATCATAGAGCGAGGTTTCATATTATTTAGATCCAAGAAAAGACATATGACAATGTTGTTTCCAATACAAATGATAAAAACCAAACGAATTCACTAATATGTTCCTGATTTTCCGTTTATATTACCGATGGAAGATGTACACGTAAAACCGCTCTAATCCGGCTGAAACGTCGATATATGCAATAAAAACCGAACATCTCCCCTTTTCAATATTCTACTCAGTATTTTAACGAGAAACAAATGGTTGATTGAAAATAAAGTATTTAAGGGTTATTTCTAATCAATTATGTGTTTGCTTCATTTTTATCGTATATATAATGAATTAATAACAATAAACTGAAAATTCACAAAAACGTGGAAAAACAGCAAAATATTGCCTAATTCGATGACAATTTGTTTAAATCACATAAAGGAAAAGGGGATGATAAACGTCAAAATATTGCTAAATTCAATGATTTTTCGTACGAAACAAAATGCAAGAAAACTTGCTTAAAATGCAATATTTTACGAAATTCTAAGATTTGAAGGCCAACTCACATATCGTGATTCTACATGAAATAGTATCGAAATATTGGTAAAATGAATATATTTACGTAATATCAAACTACATGAAAAACGTGAAAAAAGTCACTTTTTAACCATAATTGAGGATTTTAACTTCAAATCATAGAGCGAGGTTTCGTATTATTTAGATCCAAGAAAAGACATATGATAATGTTGTTTCCAAAACAAATCATAAAAACCAATGGAATTAACTAAAATATTTCTGATTTTCCATTTATATTACCGATGGAAGATGTACACGTAAAACCGTTCTAATCCGGCTGAAACGTCGATTTATGCAATAAAAACCGAACTTCTCCCCTTTTCCATATCCTACTCACTATTTTAACAAGAAAAAAATAGTTGATTGAAAATGAAGTATTTAATGTTATTATCTAATCAATTATGTGTTTGCATCATTCTTATCGTATATATAATGAATTAATACTGAAAATTAACAAAAACGTGGAAAAATAGCAAAATATTGCCTAATTCGATGATATTTTGTTTATTTCACATAAAGGAAAAGGGGATGATAAACGTCAAAATATTGCTAAATTCGATGATTTTTCGTTTGAAACAAAATGCAAGAAAACTTGCTTAAAATGCAATATTTTGCGAAATTCTTAGATTTGAAGGCCAAATCACATATCGTGATACTACATGAAATAGTATCGAAATATTGGTAAAAATGAATATATTTACGTAATATCAAACTACATGAAAAACGTGAAAAATATCACTTTTTAACCATATTTAAGGATTTTAACTTCAAATCATAGAGCGATGTTTCGTATTATTTAGATCCAAGAAAAGACATATGACAATTAACTAAAATGTTCCTGATTTTCCGTTCATATTACCGATGGAAGATGTACACGAAAACATCTCTACTCCGGCTGAAACGTCGATATATGCAATAAAAAACAGAATTTTTCCCCTTTTCAATATCTTACTCAGTATTCTAACGAGAAACAAATGGTTGATTGAAAATGAAGTATTTAAGATTATTATCTAATCAATTATGTGTTTGCATCATTTTTATCGTATATTTAATGAATTAATAACAATAAACTGAAAATTCACAAAAACGTAGAAAAACGCCAAAATATTGCCTAATTCGATGATATTTTGTTTAAATAACATAGAGGAAAAGGGGATGATAAACGTCCAAATATTGCTATATTCGATGATTTTTCGTACGAAACAAAATGCAAGAAAACTTGCTTAAAATGCATTATTATGCGAAATTCTGAGATTTGAAGGCCAAATCACATATCGTGATACTACATGAAATAGTATCGAAATATTGGTAAAAATGAATATATATACGTAATATCAAACTACATGAAAAACGTGAAAAAAGTCACTATATTTGAGGATTTTAACTTCAAATCATAGATCGAGGTTTCGTATTATTTAGATCCAAGAAAAGACATATGACAATGTTGTTTCCAATAAAAATGATAAAAATCAATGTGTTTTCATTAGAATTAACTAAAATTTGCGTGATTTTCCGTTTATATTACCGATGGAAGATGTACACGAAAACATCTCTATTCCGGCTGAAACGTCGATATATGCAATAAAAACAGAACTTCTCCCCTTTTTAATATCTTACTCAGTATTTTAACGAGAAACAAATAGTTGATTGAAAATGAAGTATAAAAGGTTATTATCTAATCAATTATGTGTTTGCATCATTTTTATCGTATATATAATGAATTAATACCCATAAACTGAAAAATCACATAAACGTGCAAAAATGGCAATATATTGCCTAATTCGATGATATTTTGTTTAATTCACATAAAGGAAAAGGGGATGATAAACGTCAAAATATTGCTAAATTCGATGATTTTTGGTACGAAACAAAATGCAAGAAAACTTGCTTAAAATGCATTATTATGCGAAATTCTGAGATTTGAAGGCCAAATCACTTATTGTGATACTACATGAAATAGTATCGAACTATTGGTAAAAATGAATGTATTTACCTAATATCAAACTACATGAAAAACGTGAAAAAATCACTATTTACCAATATTTGATGATTTTAACTTCAAATCATAGAGCGAGGTTTCATATTATTTAGATCCAAGAAAAGACATATGACAATGTTGTTTCCAATACAAATGATAAAAACCAAACGAATTAACTAATATGTTCCTGATTTTCCGTTTATATTACCGATGGAAGATGTACACGTAAAACCGCTCTAATCCGGCTGAAACGTCGATATATGCAATAAAAACCGAACATCTCCCCTTTTCAATATCCTACTCAGTATTTTAACGAGAAACAAATGGTTGATTGAAAATAAAGTATTTAAGGGTTATTTCTAATCAATTATGTGTTTGCATCATTTTTATCGTATATATAATGAATTATTAACAATAAACTGAAATTCACAATAACGTGGAAAAACGGCAAAATATTTCCTAATTCGATGATATTTTGTTTAAATAACATAAAGGAAAAGGGGATGGTAAACGTCAAAATATTGCTAAATTCGATGATTTTTGGTACGAAACAAAATGCAAGAAAACTTGCTTAAAATGCATTATTATGCGAAATTCTGAGTTTTGAAGGCCAAATCACACATCGAGATACTACATGAAATAGTATCGAAATATTGGTAAAAATGAATATATTTACGTAATATCAAACTACATGATTAACGTGAAAAAGTCACAATTTTACCAAATTTGAGGATTTTAACTTCAAATCATATAGCGAGGTTTCGTATTATTTAGATCCAATAAAAGACATATGACAATGTTGTTTCCAATACAAATGATAAAAAACAATGTATTTTCATTAGAATTAACTAAAATGTTCTTGATTTTTCGTATATATTACCGATGGAAGATGTACACGTAAAACCGCTTTAATTCGGCTAAAACGTCGATATATGCAATAAAATGCGAACCTTCTCCCCTTTTCAATATCTTACTGAGTATTTTAACGAGAAACAAATAGATGATTGAAAATGTAGTATTTAGGGTTATTATCTAATCAATTATGTGTTTGCATTATTTTTATCGTATATATAATGAATTAATAACAATAAACAGAAAATTCACAAAAACGTGGAAAAACGGCAAAATATTGCCTAATTCGATGATAATTTGTTTAAATCACATAAAGAAAAAGGGGATGATAACCGTCAAAATATTACTAAATTCGATGATTTTTCGTACGAAACAAAATGCAAGAAAACTTGCTTAAAATGCAATATTTTACGAAATTCTGAGATTTGAAGGCCAAATCACATATCGTGATACTCCATGAAATAGTATCGAAATATTGGTAAAAATGAATATACTTACATAATATCAAACTACATGAAAAACGTGAAAAAAGTCACTTTTTAACCATATTTGAGGATTTTAACTTCAAATCATAGAGCGAGGTTTCGTATTATTTAGATCCAAGAAAAGACATATGACAATGTTGTTTCCAATACAAATGATAAAAACCAATGGAATTAACTAAAATATTTCTGATTTTCCGTTTATATTACCGATGGAAGATGTACACGTAAAACCGTTCTAATCCGGCTGAAACGTCGATATATGCAATAAAAACAGAATTTTTCCCCTTTTCAATATCTTACTCAGTATTTTAACGAGAAACAAATGGTTGATTGAAAATGAAGTATTTAAGATTATTATATAATCAATTATGTGTTTGCATCATTTTTATCGAATATTTAATGAATTAATAACAATAAACTGAAAATTCACAAAAACGTAGAAAAACGCCAAAATATTGCCTAATTCGATGATATTTTGTTTAAATAACATAAAGGAAAAGGGGATGATAAACGTCCAAATATTGCTAAATTCGATGATTTTTCGTACGAAACAAAATGCAAGAAAACTTGCTTAAAATGCATTATTATGCGAAATTCTGAGATTTGAAGGCCAAATCACATATCGTGATACTACATGAAATAGTATCGAAATATTGGTAAAAATGAATATATATACGTAATATCAAACTACATGAAAAACGTGAAAAAAGTCACTATATTTGAGGATTTTAACTTCAAATCATAGATCGAGGTTTCGTATTATTTAGATCCAAGAAAAGACATATGACAATGTTGTTTCCAATAAAAATGATAAAAATCAATGTGTTTTCATTAGAATTAACTAAAATTTGCGTGATTTTCCGTTTATATTACCGATGGAAGATGTACACGAAAACATCTCTATTCCGGCTGAAACGTCGATATATGCAATAAAAACAGAACTTCTCCCCTTTTTAATATCTTACTCAGTATTTTAACGAGAAACAAATAGTTGATTGAAAATGAAGTATAAAAGGTTATTATCTAATCAATTATGTGTTTGCATCATTTTTATCGTATATATAATGAATTAATACCCATAAACTGAAAAATCACATAAACGTGGAAAAACGGCAATATATTGCCTAATTCGATGATATTTTGTTTAATTCACATAAAGGAAAAGGGGATGATAAACGTCAAAATATTGCTAAATTCGATGATTTTTGGTACGAAACAAAATGCAAGAAAACTTGCTAAAAATGCATTATTATGCGAAATTCTGAGATTTGAAGGCCAAATCACATATCGTGATACTACATGAAATAGTATCGAAATATTGGTAAAAATGAATGTATCAAACTACATAAAAAACGTGAAAAAATCACTATTTACCCATATATGAGGATTTTAACTTCAAATCATTGAGCGAGATTTCATATTATTTAGATCCAAGAAAAGACATATGACAATGTTGTTTCCAATACAAATGATAAAAACCAATGGAATTAACTTAAATGTTCCTGATTTTCCGTTTATATTACCGATGGAAGATGTACACGTAAAACCGGTTTAATCCGGCTGAAACGTCGATATATGTAATAAAAACCGAACTTCTCCCCTTTTCAATATCCTACTCAGTATTTTAACGAGTAACAAATGGTTGATTGAAAATAAAGTATTTAAGGTTAATTTCTAATCAATTATGTGTTTGCATAATTTTTATCGTATATTTAATGAATTATTAACAATAAAGTGAAAATTCACAAAAACGTGGAAAAACGGCAAAATATTGCCTAATTCGATGATATTTTGTTTAAATCACATAAGGGGGTTGGGGATAAAAGGGGATGATAAACGTAAAAATATTGCTAAATTCGATGATTTTTCGTACGAAACAAAATGCAAGAAAACTTGCTTAAAATGCAATATTATGCGAAATTCTAAGATTTGAAGGAAATCACATATCGTGATACTACATGAAATAGTATCGAAATATTGGTAAAAATGAATATATTTACGTAATATTTAGCTACATGAAAAACGTGAAAAAAGTCATTATTTAACCATATTTGAGGATTTTAACTTCAAATCATACAGCGAGGTTTCGTATTATTTAGATCCAAGAAAAGACATATGACAATGTTGTTTCCAATACAAATGATAAAAACCAATGGAATTAACTAAAAGGTTTCTGATTTTCCGTTTATATTACCGATGGAAGATGTACACGTAAAACCGTTCTAATCCGGCTGAAACGTCGATATATGCAATAAAAATCGAACTTCTCCCCTTTTCAATATCCTTCTCAGTATTTTAACTAGAAACAAATGTTTGATTGAAAATGAAGTATTTAAGGTTATTTTCTAATCAATTATGTGTTTGCATCATTTTTATTGTATATTTAATGAATTAATAACAATAAACTGAAAATTCACAAAAACGTGGAAAAACGGCAAAATATTGCCTAATTCGATGATATTTTGTTTAAATATCATAAAGGAAAAGGGGATGATAAACGTCTAAATATTGCTAAATTCGATGATTTATCGTACGAAACAAAATGCAAGAAAACTTGCTAAAAATGCATTATTATGCGAAATTCTGAGATTTGAAGGCCAAATCACATATCGTGATACTACATGAAATAGTATCGAAATATTGGTAAAAATGAATGTATCAAACTACATAAAAAACGTGAAAAAATCACTATTTACCCATATATGAGGATTTTAACTTCAAATCATTGAGCGAGATTTCATATTATTTAGATCCAAGAAAAGACATATGACAATGTTGTTTCCAATACAAATGATAAAAACCAATGGAATTAACTTAAATGTTCCTGATTTTCCGTTTATATTACCGATGGAAGATGTACACGTAAAACCGGTTTAATCCGGCTGAAACGTCGATATATGTAATAAAAACCGAACTTCTCCCCTTTTCAATATCCTACTCAGTATTTTAACGAGTAACAAATGGTTGATTGAAAATAAAGTATTTAAGGTTAATTTCTAATCAATTATGTGTTTGCATAATTTTTATCGTATATTTAATGAATTATTAACAATAAAGTGAAAATTCACAAAAACGTGGAAAAACGGCAAAATATTGCCTAATTCGATGATATTTTGTTTAAATCACATAAGGGGTTGGGGATAAAAGGGGATGATAAACGTAAAAATATTGCTAAATTCGATGATTTTTCGTACGAAACAAAATGCAAGAAAACTTGCTTAAAATGCAATATTATGCGAAATTCTAAGATTTGAAGGAAATCACATATCGTGATACTACATGTAATAGTATCGAAATATTGGTAAAAATGAATATATTTACGTAATATTAAACTACATGAAAAACGTGAAAAAAGTCACTATTTAACCATATTTCAGGATTTTAACTTCAAATCATACAACGAGGTTTCGTATTATTTAGATAGAAGAAAAGACATATGACAATGTTGTTTCCAATACAAATGATAAAAACCAATGGAATTAACTAAAAGGTTTCTGATTTTCCGTTTATATTACCGATGGAAGATGTACACGTAAAACCGTTCTAATCCGGATGAAACGTCGATATATGCAATAAAAATCGAACTTCTCCCCTTTTCAATATCCTTCTCAGTATTTTAACTAGAAACAAATGTTTGATTGAAAATGAAGTATATAAGGTTATTTTCTAATCAATTATGTGTTTGCATCATTTTTATCGTATATTTAATGAATTAATAACAATAAATTGAAAATTCACAAAAACGTGGAAAATCGGTAAAATATTGCCTAATTCGATGATACTTTGTTTAAATATCATAAAGGAAAAGGGGATGATAAACGTCAAAATATTGCTAAATTCCATGATTTTGGTACGAAAAAAATGCAAGAAAACTTGCTTAAAATGCAATATAATGCAAAATTCTGAGATTGAAGGCCAAATCACATATCGTGATACTACATGAAATAGTATCGAAATTTTGGTAAAAACGAATATATTTACGTAAAATCACACTACATGAAAAACGTGAAAAAAGTCACTATTTTACCATATATGAGGATTTAAACTTCAAATCATAGAGCGAGGTTTTATTATTAGGTTCAAGAAAAGACATATGACAATGTTGTTTCAATGAAAATGATAAAAATCAATGTGTTTTCATTAGAATTAACTAAAATGTTCCTGATTTTCCGTTTATATTACCGATGGAAGATGTAGACGAAAAACGCTCTAATCCGGCTTAAACGTCGATATATGCAATAAAAACAAAACTTCTCCCCTTTTCAATATCTTACTCAGTATTTTACGAGAAAGATATAGATGATTGAAAATGAAGTATTTAAGGTTATTATCTAATTAATTATGTGTTTGCATCATTTATATCGTATATTTAATGAATTAATAACAATAAACTGAAAATTCACAAAAACGTGGAAAAACGGCAAAATATTGCCTAATTCGATGATATTTTGTTAAAATAACATAAAGGAAAAGTGATGATAAACGTCAAAATATTGCTAAATTCGATTATTTTTCGTACGAAACAAAATGCAAGAAAACTTGCTTAAAATGCAATATTTTGCGAAATTCTGAAATTTGAAGGCCAAATCACATATCGTGATACTACATGAAATAGTATCGAAATATTGGTAAAAATGAATAGATTTACGTAATATCAAACTAAATGATTAACGTGAAAAAATCACTATTTTACCATATTTGAGGATTTCAACTTCAAATCATAGAGCGAGGTTTCGTATTATTTAGATCCAAGAAAAGACATATGGGAATGGTGTTTCCAATACAAATGATAAACAACAATGTGTTTTCATTAGAATTAACTAAAATGTTCTTGCTTTTCCGTTTATATTACCGATGGAAGATGTACACGTAAAACCGCGCTTATCCGGCTGAAACGTCGATATATGCAATAAAAACAGAACTTATCCAATTTTCAATATCTTACTCAGTATTTTAACGAGAAACAAATAGTTGATTGAAAATGAAGTATTTAAGGTTATTATCTAATCAATTACGTGTTTGCATCATTTTTATCGTATATTTAATGAATTATTAACAATAAACTGAAAATTCACAAAAACGTGGAAAAACGGCAAAATATTGCCTAATTCGATGACATTTTGTTTAAATCACATAAAGGAAAAGGGGATGATAAACGTAAAAATTTTGCTAAATTCGATGATTTTTCGTACGAAACAAAATGCAAGAAAACGTGCTTAAAATGCAATATTATGCGAAATTCTAAGATTTGAAGGCCAAATCACATATCGTGATACTACATGAAATAGTATCGAAATATTGGTAAAAATGAATATATTTACGTAATATCAAACTACTTGAAAAACGTGAAAAAGTCACTATTTTACCATATTTGAGGATTTTAACTTCAAATCATAGAGCAAGGTTTCGTATTATTTAGATCCAAGAAAAGACATGACAATGTTGTTTCCAATACAAATGATAAAAACCAATGGAATTAACTAAAATGTTTCTGATTTTCCATTTATATTACCGATGGAAGATGTACACGTAAAACCGTGCTAATCCGGCTGAAACGTCGATATATGCAATAAAAACCGAACTTCTCCCCTTTTCAATATCCTCTCAGTATTTTAACAAGAAACAAATGTTGATGAAAATGAAGTATTTAGGTTATTATCTAATCAATTATGTGTTTGCATCATTTTATCGTATATTAATGAATTAATAACAATAAACTGAAAATTCACAAAAACGTGGAAAAACGGCAAAATATTGCCTAATTCGATGATATTTTGTTTAAATATCATAAAGGAAAAGGGGATGATAAACGTCTAAATATTGCTAAATTCAATGATTTTTCGTACGAAACAAAATGCAAGAAAACTTGCTTAAAATGCATTATTATGCGAAATTCTGAGATTTGAAGGCCAAATCACATATCGTGATACTACATGAAATAGTATCGAAATATTGGTAAAAATGAATGTATCAAACTACATAAAAAACGTGAAAAAATCACTATTTACCCATATATGAGGATTTTAACTTCAAATCATTGAGCGAGATTTCATATTATTTAGATCCAAGAAAAGACATATGACAATGTTGTTTCCAATACAAATGATAAAAACCAATGGAATTAACTTAAATGTTCCTGATTTTCCGTTATATTACCGATGGAAGATGTACACGTAAAACCGGTTTAATCCGGCTGAAACGTCGATATATGTAATAAAAACCGAACTTCTCCCCTTTTCAATATCCTCTCAGTATTTTAACGAGTAACAAATGGTTGATTGAAAATAAAGTATTTAAGGTTAATTTCTAATCAATTATGTGTTTGCATAATTTTTATCGTATTTAATGAATTATTAACAATAAAGTGAAAATTCACAAAAACGTGGAAAAACGGCAAAATATTGCCTAATTCGATGATATTTTGTTTAAATCACATAAGGGGGTTGGGGATAAAAGGGGATGATAAACGTAAAAATATTGCTAAATTCGATGATTTTTCGTACGAAACAAAATGCAAGAAAACTTGCTTAAAATGCAATATTATGCGAAATTCTAAGATTTGAAGGAAATCACATATCGTGATACTACATGAAATAGTATCGAAATATTGGTAAAAATGAATATATTTACGTAATATTAAACTACATGAAAAACGTGAAAAAAGTCACTATTTAACCATATTTCAGGATTTTAACTTCAATCATACAGCGAGGTTTCGTATTATTTAGATCCAAGAAAAGACATATGACAATGTTGTTTCCAATACAAATGATAAAAACCAATGGAATTAACTAAAAGGTTTCTGATTTTCCGTTTATATTACCGATGGAAGATGTACACGTAAAACCGTTCTAATCCGGCTGAAACGTCGATATATGCAATAAAAATCGAACTTCTCCCCTTTTCAATATCCTTCTCAGTATTTTAACTAGAAACAAATGTTTGATTGAAAATGAAGTATTTAAGGTTATTTTCTAATCAATTATGTGTTTGCATCATTTTTATCGTATATTTAATGAATTAATAACAATAAATTGAAAATTCACAAAAACGTGGAAAATCGGCAAAATATTGCCTAATTCGATGATACTTTGTTTAAATATCATAAAGGAAAAGGGGATGATAAACGTCAAAATATTGCTAAATTCCATGATTTTTGGTACGAAACAAAATGCAAGAAAACTTGCTTAAAATGCAATATAATGCAAAATTCTGAGATTTGAAGGCCAAATCACATATCGTGATACTACATGAAATAGTATCGAAATTTTGGTAAAAACGAATATATTTACGTAAAATCACACTACATGAAAAACGAGAAAAAAGTCACTATTTTACCATATATGAGGATTTAAACTTCAAATCATAGAGCGAGGTTTCGTATTATTAGGTCCAAGAAAAGACATATGACAATGTTGTTTCCAATGAAAATGATAAAAATCAATGTGTTTTCATTAGAATTAACTAAAATGTTCCTGATTTTCCGTTTATATTACCGATGGAAGATGTAGACGAAAAACGCTCTAATCCGGCTTAAACGTCGATATATGCAATAAAAACAAAACTTCTCCCCTTTTCAATATCTTACTCAGTATTTTACGAGAAAGAAATAGATGATTGAAAATGAAGTATTTAAGGTTGTTATCTAATTAATTATGTGTTTGCATCATTTATATCGTATACTTAATGAATTAATAACAATAAATTGAAAATTCACAAAAACGTGGAAAATCGGCAAAATATTGCCTAATTCGATGATATTTTGTTTAATTTCATAAAGGAAAAGGGGATGATAAACGTCAAAATATTGCTAAATTCGATGATTTTTCGTACGAAACAAAATGCAAGAAAACTTGCTTAAAATGCAATATTATGCGACATTCTGAGATTTGAAGGCCAAATCACATATCGTGATACTACATGAAATAGTATCGAAATATTGGTAAAAATGAATATATTTACGTAATATCAAACTAAATGATTAACGTGAAAAAGTCACTATTTTACCATATTTGAGGATTTTAACTTCAAATCATAGAGCGAGGTTTCGTATTATATAGATCCAAGAAAAGACATATGAGAATGGTGTTTCCAATACAAATGATAAAAAACAATGTGTTTTCATTAGAATTAACTAAAATGTTCTTGATTTTCCGTTTATATTACCGATGGAAGATGTACACGTAAAACCGCTCTAATCCGGCTGAAACGTCGATATATATGCAATAAAAACCGAACTTCTCCCCTTTTCAATATCCTACTCAGTATTTTAACGAGAAACAAATGGTTGATTGAAAATGAAGTATTTAAGGTTATTATCTAATCAATTATGTGTTTGCATCATTTTTATCGTATATATAATGAATTAATAACAATAAACTGAAAATTCACAAAAACGTGGAAAAACGGCAAAATATTGCCTAATTCAATGATATTTTGTTTAAATAACATAAAGGAAAAGGGGATGATAAACGTCAAAATATTGCTAAATTCGATGATTTTTCGTACGAAACAAAATGCAAGAAAAATTGTTAAAAATGCATTATTATGCGAAATTCTGAGATTTGAAGGCCAAATCACATATCGTGATACTACATGAAATAGTATCGAAATATTGGTAAAAATGAATATATATACGTAATATCAAACTACATGAAAAACGTGAAAAAAGTCACTATATAACCATATTTGAGGATTTTAACTTCAAATCATAGAGCGAGGTTTCGTATTATTTAGATCCAAGAAAAGACATATGGCAATGTTGTTTCCAATAAAAATGATAAAAATCAATGTGTTTTCATTAGAATTAACTAAAATGTTCCTGATTTTCCGTTTATATTACCGATGGAAGATGTACACGAAAACATCTCTATTCCGGCTGAAACGTCGATATATGCAATAAAAACAGAACTTCTCCCCCTTTTCAATATCTTACTCAGTATATTAACGAGAAACAAATAGTTGATTGAAAATGAAGTATTTAATGTTATTATCTAATCAATTATGTGTTTGCATCATTTTTATCGTATATATAATGAATTAATACTGAAAATTCACAAAAACGTGGAAAAACAGCAAAATATTGCCTAATTCGATGATATTTTGTTTAATTCACATAAAGGAAAAGGGGATGATAAACGTCAAAATATTGCTAAATTCGATGATTTTTCGTACGAAACAAAATGCAAGAATATTGCTTAAAATGCAATATTATGCGAAATTCTGAGATTTGTAGGCCAAATCACATATCGTGATACTACATGAAATAGTATCGAAATATTGGTAAAAATGAATGTATTTACGTAATATCAAACTACATGAAAAACGTGAAAAAATCACTATTTACCCATATTTGAGGATTTTAACTTCAAATCATAGAGCGAGGTTTCATATTATTTAGATCCAAGAAAAGACATATGACAATTGTTGGGGTTTCACTACTCTATCCTTACTCTGGGGTGAGCAATAGTTATGCTCACGGTCACTCACCGTAGCCCTGCGGGTCTTCACTCGATCCTCACGGCGCCACTGCACGCCAGGAGAGTCTCCCTGTCAATCTCAACGGCCTCTGATTAAGAAAGAGTGGGAACACGACTCGTTCACTTGACTGTCATGTGCCCTCCCCAACAATCGGGCTCTACGGTTAACCACAAGGTCGCCAACTGGTGTTATAGGTGGCCAGTAACACCATCAGTGGACTGGTGGAATTTGTGGTAGCCTTGGCAAGGTCACACTCAAAAGATCAGGAATCAAGCAGGTACTTACCGTTATCACTCTATGCTTTCAGTATAATATAGCCACAAGATCAATGGAGGAGATGATAAAAACGCAAAGGTGATTTTGTATTTTACTTAAAATGTATGAAAGATGTCACAAGGCCAAACAATAATAAATAAATCAACTGATCCTGGCAGCGGCCGGTAGTTCCCACGAATAGTATGCACTCACTAAGTGGCAACACCTCCCCTCCTCATCAAGTGTCAAGAACAGCTGATCGCCTGGCCCCCGCGCGAAAGCTTATTGCTTGTTTTCAGATTCACGCGCACTGTTTCTTTAAGTTCTCCAATATTACTATAAACTCGCACACTCGATATTGGCACAAATAGCACGTATTTCTTAGTTACACTGTACTCAAGCTCAAACAGTCGTTTCTACAATCAATGCTACAACGCCTCACTGTAATGGTTTTACATTGTTCTTCATTCAACAATATATTATGAAATATTAACCCTGGAGTTTTCAGTACTTTCTCTCGTGGGTGATAACGCAATAATTCACTGTACTCACAAATGATTAATCACTAAATGAACATAGACATATATATATTATATATAAATCAAATATCAATACATGGAAAATAAATAGTTTCTGGGCACGTAGCCTAACTTCCAACTACTGGCATAATATTACATATATATTCATCACTATATGTTCTCATCAAAGTCTGTAGAAAGATATACAATACACAGTAAATTATCACTGGTTCCTGGTGCCTGTACACACCAACAATAACATAAGTATTATAAGTACTCTTGATAGTACTACACAGCAAACTGGTGCCTAACTGTGACATGGGTGAGACTTGCTCACGACATATAAAATCCTCAGGCTAGATAATATAGCCGAATAACATAGCTAACTAAAGGGGAATGGGGAGGGAACTAGAAACACCTACTTCGACCTATCCTCCGATGAGAGTCGAGATGTAGCTCCTGGTCCTCGTGTCGGGAACGCCCCCACACGACACGTCGTCGTGTCCTACCAGAGCCTCTCGTCGTCTCACCGTTTAGCGCGTCGTCTCCGTGCCCTCTTCACTTCAGGTCCGTCCTCCTTCTTGACTTCTTGAAGGGTTGGAGTCGGTCTCCTGGCCGTCGTCTTCTCCCAGCAACGGCTGCCGCCTACGTCTCAGCAACAGTCGTCCGGATTCCCCAAATAGTCCTCTCCTTCCTCAGCTACCCAGTGGCTCTGTCAGCCACTACGCTGTCACGAACTGGTGAACTGCCACAGACGTTATATACGTCACTGCACGGCTTCACTGCTTCTTCTTGCACAGTACCTGACTGGAGCACTTGTTGCTCAAATAACCGTCGATTCCCTCTCTGGTTCAACACATGAACTAGGGAAGACCTCACAGAGTACTGGCAGACTTCAGGTGACGCGTAAATCCCGGGAGCGGGAAACAACTGTCAAACTGACAGGACCAATCGTCGCACGTCCGACCTCTTTGACGTGTCGTGTCTGACTGATAGCGCCAGCGCGTCGCGTTGCCCGGACCCCCTTCCTTCGTGACGTCACTTTCGCCACGGGAGATTTTCATTGGCTCCCGGTGCCAGATTGCTGTCGGTGACCAATCCGGTGCCACTGACGTCACACGGTTTTGGCGGGAAATCAGGGAGGCAAGCGCCATCTTGGCTCCCTAAAGGGCCTATACCACAGGCCAAAATATTACTATTTCACAAATTTCGAGAGTTCTCGAAATTTGTTCTCGAGAGCCGAGAGTTCTCGGCTCTCCGAGAACACTCCACTCTCTCCCATATATCAAATTGTAGCCTGCAACGTAGAGAACGCTTGGGAAAAGTAGACATGACTCTTTCTGCAGGCGTGGGAGAATTATAAGGGGGGGAACACCGTCACATACCCCTCCCCTTAAAATAAGAGTCATGTCTGGTTAGTGTATGCGGGATAGGGCATCCGCTACTACATTGTCCTTCCCCTTGATGTGCTTGACCTTGATCC
>NW_027189911.1:0-70802 GCF_040958095.1 Procambarus clarkii
ATGGAAATGTGTTCCTAAAGCTAAAGATAAAATCAAGATCATATTATGGACATTTACAAATTTATCTGATTGGATGGAAGCCAAACGTTTATTTAAAACTGCTATTGTTCATAATTCCCAATTAAAATACTCTCTCTCTCATACGACCAACCTATCCCAGTTAAATTTTTGTAAACTTCAAGATATTTTACCCAGTTACTATAAAAATGTAAGTCGCGAAAAGAGACATGCCCATATAATTAATTGGCATAGACAACCCATTGTAATAAAGCCTAGAATATATGTGAATTTCAATCCTCAGGATGAATTTGGAACAAATATTACAACTCAATACAATAATTGTCTTAAGGTTTTTAACAGGTAATAAATAATTACTTATTATTTAATTAATTTTATAGTTTTAGTTAAAACTTTTATGTGATTATTTGAATATAAATTTAATAATGATGGATTACTTTTCCCTAATGATTTATAATATCGGGCACTATGAACTGCTTCATATACAATTAATTTAAAAAGAAATAAATAGTCTTGGCATGTTACAGAATCCCCCCACTCCTGCCATATGATTGCTTCATTTTTAGTTGAACGACATGTTTTCATTTGATTAAAAATTGAAACAAGATTTGTTTCTTCATGTAAAATGGCGTTTTTTAAAATGTCATGTTTACTGATTGTCCAACAAGATATGAGACCTAAATTATAGTCACTTCCAAAAAATATAAAATACAATACTGTTAAACTAAATAGTTGTTGAGAATTTATATTTAATTTAACCATAATATGATTATAATTGTTTAATCCAATGCATGATTGTCCATTATATGGTGGGATAACCAACATAACACGATCATCCTCTCGAAGAATGTACATTGCTGATATATCAGAGTCATTACTTATAATTATGTAACGGGAATTTTTATTTAAAATTTTATTAATAAAACGAAATAGAGTTATTTCACCCTCATTTCGTTGATCAAAAGGTAATGATTCAGTTGATAATAGAAATATGATATTAGGATGTTGAATGTCCATTTTTTTTTTATCATTGCAATTGTACATTTTTCTAAGGATAATTTTTCATGGGGAGAAAGAATGGAAAAGGGGTCAGATTTTTGTTGATTGCTACGATTTTTTGTAAAGAGAGACTTTCCATCCATAACAAAGTGTATTATCATATTATTACAAGTTCTTCCCTTATTATTAGTATTAGTATTAGTATTAGTATTATGATCATCATCATCATCGGTGTTATTGTTACTTAGTAAATTCATGAGAATATCACAATAGGCACAAATTATATTACATACTTTTTGGGCTGTAGCATTGATATCAATTGTTCCAACTTGTTTCCCTTTTATGGTATGTGCATGGAAAAAAACTGAACCATCAATCCCAATATATTTTAAATGGCTAAGACCTGAAGGAAAGAATTTCTTTAAATATTGATTTAGCTCTTTGTCATTTTGAACAGTTAACATTATCTTGGTATTAGTTAAACATTTGTTGAAGAAATGAAGACCCATAATATTGTATAAAAAATAAGCTTTTGTAAGTTCTTATATATTAGTTGAGATAAAAATATATAAATTATATTTTTAAATTAATGCTTCATTTCCAGAATCATCGGGTGAATGAAATAATAACCACCTCCAGAAGAAACATGTGAAAATGGACAAATTTAAAAAAAACAACTTTGTTTTGAAGAAGTCTTCTAAAGAACAAAATCTAGAGCCCCGCAAAAGTGTAACCAACTTAAGAAGGACAGAAGGCCCCATTGAAGACCGACAGACGGCCCAAGAAGACAGGAAGAAGTCTTCTAAAGTACAAAATCTAGAGCCCCGCAAAAGTGTAACCAACTTAAGAAGGACAGGAGGCCCCATTGAAGACCGACAGACGGCCCAAGAAGACAGGAAGAAGTCTTCTAAAGTACAAAATCTAGAGCCCCGGAAAAGTGTAACCAACTTAAGAAGGACAGAAGGCCCCATTGAAGACCGACAGACGGCCCAAGAAGACAGGAAGAAGTCTTCTAAAGTACAAAATCTAGAGCCCCGGAAAAGTGTAACCAACTTAAGAAGGACAGGAGGCCCCATTGAAGACCGACAGACGTCCCAAGAAGACGGGAAGAAGTCTTCTAAAGAACAAAATCTAGAGCCCCGGAAAAGTGTAACCAACTTAAGAAGGACAGGAGGCCCCATTGAAGACCGACAGACGTCCCAAGAAGACGGGAAGAAGTCTTCTAAAGAACAAAATCTAGAGCCCCGGAAAAGTGTAACCAACTTAAGAAGGACAGGAGGCCCCATTGAAGACCGACAGACGTCCCAAGAAGACGGGAAGAAGTCTTCTAAAGAACAAAATCTAGAGCCCCGGAAAAGTGTAACCAACTTAAAAAGAACAGGAGGCCCCATTGAAGACCGACAGACGTCCCAAGAAGGTGGGAAGAAGCGAAAACGGACGTTTTCTAAAGAAGAACAAAATCAAGAGGTAAATGAAGAAGCTAAACCAAAATCTGGAAATTTTATAGAAAAGATTAATCCCAAAAATATCCAAGTAAAAGAAAAATATATTGGGTGTTGTTGTTTACATGATAAAGTTATATCAAGACAATTTGCTATTGTAGACGGAAGAATTAATATCCTAAATAACAGGTTGAATTTTATAAATGAAAGATTGGATATTGTTATGGAAAGTAATAGAGAACAAAACATTAAGAAAATAAATACGTTATTGAATAATATAAATGAGAAATTGTATATTTTGGAACAAGAGAAAAAAGAATTAAGATCCTAAATATTATATGGGATAATTAATTTATATGAGAAATTGGATATTTTGAAAGTCATAGAGATTTACATTATTAGATGGGTAGTAGTATATAGTATAAAAGAAGTATGTATATGAACCATTAACACAAAGAGGAGCTGAAGAATAAGTAACAAAAATGGTTGAAATATATGAAATAATACCTAATTCTGAAATAGATAATTTTACTTCTATGTTTCTTACACCAGAATTAAAGGATAGATTTATGAACAAATATTCATCAATGATCAATTTTGATATGTGTATTAGAGATATGGTATGGGAGTTATGTGCTACCCCACTTATTCCAACTTATGTCCAAAAAGAAATTGAAGATTTGTTGTTAACAAAAGCCATTAAAGAAAAATATATAAATAATACTGATTTAAAATTTATTCTTCGTATAAAAGACCAAACAATTGAAACGGATAAAAAAGTTTATATTAAGGTTGAGGAATTTACCCATTTTTTATGGAATAAAGTCAAAATTCAAATACATTTTGAAATGATAAGTTACCAACGACATCTATGCCAAGAAATTTATCAAAAGATGAGTAACGAACTAGATTATTTTTTCTTACACCCCAATATTATTGGTGCATATGAATTAAATAAATTATCACTTGTAGCATCTTTAGCTTACACACTACAGAATCTACATAAAATGTCTTGGCATGCATCCAGTTTTCAATTTATAAACGACCACAAAAAAGAGATTAAGTATTATCCTCAAATTGTAAATGGTATTAAACAAGAAATGTCTAATTCTTGGCTTTATATGAGTTTACTTAATGAGATGGTATATAAATGTAACCATAAATATAATGGTCAAATAAATGTTGTTTCCCTTACAAATTTAGCCAAGTTCTCTAAAAAAACACTTGCTAATTATACAGAAGAAAAAATAATTATTTTGAAAATAGTTAAAGATATTAAAAAACAAACAATGTCAGAGTGTTCATGGTTTTGTTTAGGGTTACTTGATTCATTATGTATGTAGTTAGTTATATATTCTATTTTTAGTCAATATTTTTAGTCAATTTTGTAATTGTTATAAATATAACATAATAAAATATATAGCTGTTCTATTTGTTATTTTGTTACCTAAAGATCAGCAATATAAAAAAAATATTAAAAAAATAGAGAATGTTTATATGTCAAAAAGAAGTTAATTCCTTAAAAGAATGTGCTTTCAGTTATATGTCTTTTTCCTATGAAAGTTGGTCGTGGAGTATTAATAATTCCTCAGAGAATAATTCAAAATTTGATGAATATTATTACCTTCCACTACATGACAATAAAGGATTTTATCAAATTGTTACCATGTTTCTCAAATATTGTAGCCAAATATATAATTCACTCTCTAATGATAAAAACCATAATCATAATGAATATATAGCAGGAAGATGCCGACTACGCCAATTACCAGGACTCTTGCTCTTAGGTTATGATATTTTGAAAAGAAAGAAAGGGTTAGTATCTTTCTCATTTTTCACCAGTGATTTGCCATGCACTTGGGTTATTCCAACCTCGATTTCTAATTTTTCTGAAATTGTTACCAATCCAGGTTGGATTGCAACTACAATGCTAAAACCTAAAATACCACCTGTTTTTAATTTACCCCACCCTATTAGTATCTTCAGTCTTGCTGACAGTGGTTTAGTAGTAGCTTATCATTGGTCATCTATTCTCTTTTTGCTCTTAGAACCCATATTGGTGATACCTTCTTCTCAGCTTCAATCTAAAAATCTAAAGGGTAAGTGGGATCCACATCAATTAGTAAATAAAAGTAAAAAATATCTTAATGATAAAGAAGCAAGTTTAAAACTTCTCGGTTCTCATTATATCATTCAATATTTTCCCAAGTCTCATCTTAATGAAAATACATTTTCTATTGCAGTCTTTCACTCAAAGCATTTACCGATCAACCAAGAACTACAACACGATTCATTTCATCCCTCAGATTTTATGAAATCCCTCATTTGGGGTATTTCTCTTCTACAACTGAGTCAAGAAAGTCTGAAATAAATAATGGCAACAAGTTCTTATTCCTCTCTACCACATCCTCCTCCTCCTCCTCCTCCTCCTCCTCCTTATTCAATCATAAAACTGCAAAGTAGTGATGGTGATATTTTTGAAGTAGAATATGATATTATCAGACAGAGTGGTGTTATAAAAACCATTTTAAATGATTTGAGTGATGATACCAATGATGAAGCTATTCCTCTTCCAAATGTAAACACTATTATTTAAAAAAAAATAATTGAATGGTGTGGTTACCATCACAATAATAATGATAGTTCTATAATGTCATTTTCAAAATGGGATTTTGATTTTTTTGAACAAGATACATTGTTGCCAATAATTTTGGCAGCTGATTACTTAAATATTAAAGATCTAACTGATAAAGGAATCAAAATGTTTGCCAATATTATTAAAAAATTGACAGTAGAAGAAATCAGAGAAATATTTCATATAACTAACGATTTGTCACCTGAAGAAGAAGAAGAAATTATTAAAGAAACTAACTGGTGTAAATTTATATAATTATAAGACCAGAAAGGATGTAAAGAATAATTACTGTGGAGTTCGTAAACCGTAGACTTTTTATTAATGGTTAATGAAGGCAGAAGACATGACCTCTTGGGTGTTAGTAATAATTAGATGCTAGAAATTAGGTTTTGAAGATTTACTTTAAGGAGAAAATACAAGATTTGATAATAGCTGTAGATATGTATTAATTAGATCCATATTAAATGATTATAGTAAGTAACAAACAGTACACTGATGAGGAAACATTATATAATGTTATTATATAGTCTGTTGATATGCATACTCCTTTTTCTTCTTATAATTATTCTCTAAATATTCATTATATTTTTGAATACACCAATCATATGACATCAAACATACATAATATATTATTATTAACAAAACAAAAGAAGTTATTGAATAATGTAAGATAATAATAAAATATTCATCATTATTATCATTTATTACATTTTCACTAACTTCTACTGAGAATGTACTCTGTTCCGTTAACACCAAAGTGGTATTTTCGTAAATTACCATTTTTAATTACTTATTTGGAAAGACTAAGGAGACTCAGGGGTAGGCAGGAACTTGTGTTAATCTCCTTTCCCATACAACTCCTTTATATAGCTATCAAACAAATATATATCATTATTATTTTTTATTTATAGACAGGTACACTATTTTTCGGGTAATCATTATTTGTTTATGTTGTAATTTATGGAAAACAATTTGACACTCTTTTTTTTGGGGGGGGAGGGGGTAAATGTATTATATATATATAGAGAGAGAAGCTATATCCTAACTTATTGTATATGATTTTGGTGCAGGGGGACGACCACTATCATTGTCCATGATTAGAGGTAATCACACACAGGAGCCTAATGTAGAAAGATGTAACCAGAATGAAGCTAATATTGCCGAAGTTTCACTGAAAAAAGAGAGCGTGGAGAATAAGGCGGAGAGTTTAGCCAAGTATATTGTGTTTTCACTGATGGAGAAGACAAAGGCGACAACTAATGATAAAGTTGAAGAAACACTCCTCAGATGTATCAAGACGATGGTGCACAGTCACGAAAAACAATTTAAGGGAATATTTAAAAAATTGGACATTACTCATGACACTGGATATGTGACATTTGTTGGAGTTTTCAATGAACTATTTGAAGGTGAAAAGATGGCTATTACTTGGGGCAGGATAATTGCACTATATGCTTTTGGTGGACAGATGGCTTTGTATTGCAAAGACAAAAATATGGAGGACTTGAGCGAAAAAATAGCAACATTTATGAGCAAATATGCCAGTGAAATAGTGGCACCATTTGTGACGAGAGCTGGTGGATGGATAAAAATATGTGAAGAATTTCCAGCAGAAGAAGGTGATACGTTGCTGGTTTAGATATCATTGTCCCTGCAGGTGTATAAAGCCTCTCTCTCTCTCTCTCTCTCTCTCTCTCTCTCTCTCTCTCTATCTCTCTCTCTCTCTCTCTCTCATTCTCTTTCTTTTTCCTCATCCACAATAACTTGAACTTCCCCAAAGTCAGATAGAAGAAAATTATAAAATTGAAAATTATTGGCTACATGGCCATGTATGATATATAAGACAACCCTCGACCTTATATTCCTTATATTAGTTCTCCACTGTGAAGGGAAGAGACCTCGCTTGGAGCTCGTATATATGTAAAAGTGTAAAAAGTATTATTAAAACATATAGTTTTTAATTTCAACAGATATCATTAATCTTTATGGACACTCAGAGTTTCAGTGCTGGAATAGAAACTTTTCTACAAATGGGGGAACAGGAACCTCTAGTCATGGATGAGGTAAAAAAAAAAAAAAAAAAAAAAAAAATTAACTCTATATCATCATCTGAGACTCCTTATTACAAATTTTCATAAGATTGTGATTTGTCATAAGATTGTGATTTTTTATTTTTTTTGTCATCTTATAAGGTAAATGTGGTACGATTTGATATGAGATTACAATTCGAGGGGGACAGCAAGGACCAACACTCCCGAGGCACAGAGCGCCGGTGCAGGTGCAGTAGGCGCAGCAAAGACCACCACTCCCGAGGCGCAGAACATCGGCGTAGCAAAGACCAACACTCTCGAGGCACAGAGCGACAGCGCAGCAGGCGCAGCAAAGACCAACACTCCCGAGGCACAGAGCGACAACACTCCCGAGGCACAGAGCGACAGCGCAGCAGGCGCAGTAAAGACCAACACTCCCGAGGCATAGAGCGACAGCGCAGCAGACGCAGCAAAGACCAGCACTCCCGAGGCGGAGAATGAAGGCGCAGTAAAGACCAGCACTCCCGAGACGGAGAATGGAGGCGCAGTAAAGACCAGCACTTCCGAAGCGGAGAATGGAGGCGCAGTAAAGACCAGCACTCCCGAGGCGGAGAATGGAGGCGGAGTAAAGACCAGCACTCCCGAGGCGGAGAATGGAGGCGCAGTAAAGACCAGCACTCTCGAGGCAAAGACCAGCACTCCCGAGGCAAAGACCAGCACTCCCGAGGCAAAGACCAGCACTCTCGAGGTGGAGAATGGAGGCTCAGTAAAGACTGTCACCTCCTTGAGTTATCACAGAGTAGCGGCGCTCCAAAGACCAACTTCAATCATGCTGCTCTTACACCACCACCTGTGCTGACCTGATGCTAGGAGAAAGAGGAAGGGTTGAATTGTACTTACCTCAGTACACGCATGAGGTTTCAGCAGGTGAACACCTTTCTGTTGTAGTTCTGAAATAATTTTAAAAATAATATAATCACGTGATACGACTCCTTTTGAATTTTAATTTATTCCTAGATATTATTTTCACTCTTAAGGTTTTCTTTATAGTTAAAAATGAATAATAATAATAATAATAATAATAATAATAATAATAATAATATTAATAATAATAATAGCCTCTTTAAAAAAAAGAGAAAGAGGAAAAAGAAAAAATTGAAAATTTTGTCTCAATGGCATATTTCCCATCAAAAGGAGGAATTTACAGTCCCAGTGAAAATGAAGAATCTAATAATAAAATTAGAAAAAACAAAACAGCTGCAACAACAGCAACAGAATCTAAACCAACACCAACACCAACACCAAGAACAACTAGTGAAAGAAAAAGTGAAGAAAATCTCAACAACAACAACAACAACAACGTCGATACCGCATACCATTTGTCAAAACAGCAGGTGGACTCTTACCCTCTAGTGACGCATATCGTGTAAACCGAGATGGTCACATTAAAAACGAGAAAAATCACTTTAATAGGGATGTTTATATTGATGATTATGATTTAGAGGAAAGAACGCGAATAGCTAGAGTTGAAAGACGTTTACAGTATATTGAGGAGTGTTTAGGTAAGAGTAACATCATTAAAGCTGAACCAATAACAGCTTTAATTTATACACATGAAAGTGCTCAATTTATTATAAATAAAGTTTATCATAACTGGATTAGATTTATGGGACATGTGGCTCAGCAACTTATGTCTAGAACAATTGAAAATTTGTTTGGAGCTGCTGATCAATATTTGTTTGAGGGTTGGTTTGAAATTCAAAAAAAATTAAGATCACCCCCACTAAATTATCATTTTATCGACTATAAGGAAAATGTATTAGAAGTAAATAAGGAAATTTTGAATTTGGCGTTAGAAGGTGATAGAGATCAAAATGGTAAACTCCTCTATCCTCAAGATTGTGAGTATATTAATCTTTATTTGGACAATACTACTAATAATGTGTATATTTTTTATTCAATAAATGAATTAATAAACATATATAAAACAAAAACAGATGATGATAAAAATTATATAAACAAGGATAATGATCGGTCTCTTGTAAGTGGCCTAGATGCTTATAGTTTGGTTATGCCTGGAGCTGATAAACGATATAAGGTGTTAGGTTCCCATCGTATTTTATATAATACATTTGTAAATATGTCTAATGGAGAAATGTTCAACACTAGTCTAAATGGAATGGGAATGTCAGCTCTTAACGTCTGTGTTATTATTGTTCATGCCATGATTCATTTAAAATGTTTACTTGATAAAAATATACTTCCCACTGAGAAAATGCGACACTCTAACAAACATTTCATTGAAGAAGTAATAAAACATGTTCCTTCCACATTATTCGGACATCCCATGTTACCAATTGTTACCTTCAAAGACCAATAAAAAAACAATTTAATAACAATTTAATTAATTTTTAAAAAATAATAAAACAATGTCGTGGAATATGACTACAAAGCCACTTTTATCATATTTTCCTTCTGATATAACTAGTGATACTAATGTAATTATTACAACTAGTGACACTACGTCAACAATAACAACAACAACAACTACATCCACTGCAACATCTACAATTACTACTGATATATTGTCACCAATAAACAATGATGACAATAGTAATAATAATAATAATGATGATAATATTAATAATTATTTTAACAGTAAACAAATGTTAGATACTGAAGATTTTACTCAAGATATGTTTTTTTATAAATATGTACGATATCTTAACGAGGAAAAAAGAGCACCAGCTCTTCTTGTTTTTGATTTCGTTAATACATTAGCCATATATGATGAACAACAACATTTACAACTGAATTTGGCAGATAGTTTTCCCTCAGTATATACACGGCCATTTTTATATGAGATGTTAGATTATATGAAAGCCACCAACAAACACAATATTCTTATTTTATGGACAGCAGGAAAACGATCATATATTCAAAATGTTTTAACTTTATTGAACATGTGTCAATATTTTACACATATTTTAACGTATTATGACTGTGTTTTATCTAAAAATAAATATGGTGTTAGTAAGTCATATAAATATATTGTCAATAAATACCCTAAATATTCAGATATGAGAGCCATACTGATAGATAACTGGGCTGTTTATAATGCTTTGGGAAGGAAAAGAAAAAGTTATAAGACAAATTATGATGATGGAATAGTCAAACAGCAATACAGTCGACTCATATCTATCAAACCTTATACCATATATGACGTGGTGAAAGAATTTGGGGCTTTCAATATACCCCCTCATCAAATAATTGATATTGATATGTTCATTCGTTCTAAAGGCTTAAACGGCAAAACCAATAATAATTATAATCATAATAATGGAACAGATTCATCCACACCAGGAAAATTAGACCAGTACCCATCATATGGGGACACAGCTCTCTTATCCTTAATATGTTTCTGTGAAAGAGAAATCTTTGGGATAGTAGCAACTCCGACTATACAAAACAAAAGAAGTATAAACAGTGACTACTATATTATTATGCTTGAAAACGATCAGTTATCATTGATAAATAGAAACAAGGTAGAAAATAGTAATATGATCAGAAGTAGACAGTGCCGTCCCCTTATATGGATACAAATTTCAACTTAATGATGGTAGTACTATTAATATCTATTTTATATTTCTTTAAGTTTGATTAAGTAGGTACTCGTGGGATTATGCCTGAAAGCTTCTAAGGCAGAATCCTGGCTGGAGAAGCAACAATATGGTGTTCAGCTGACATTGGAATGGTCAAAGAGCGATTGGTTTGTAACCCTAGGACTCAATGATCGTTAGTCATCTTGTGTTAATTCATCATCATCATCATCATTCATTCCATACGTTTTTATTTTGGATATGATTTTTTCTATTAATTCAAGTTGGTTATTTAACATTAATTCTTGTTCATGTATAGTGTCAATAGTTGAAAGGTTAACCCTTTTCCATAATTCATTTTTACTTTCCTCTGTTTTTCTGTAAATTTCTTCAATGTTGCTTTTATAAATTTCTTGAGAGTTTTTTAGTTGCCATTGATAATGTTCATGTAACTGTTGTATACAAAATTTATTATTGTTTTCCAATTGGTTTACATTATTTTGAAATGTGTTTTGAATTTCATTTATTTTTGAATTAGAGTTTGTATTCATATTTACACAACTTTTTATGAGTTCATTCATGCGTTTGCATAACAGAAAACAAAGGTAAATCAATTGAGTGTAGATTGAAAATGGTGTATAAAGATGACTACGTTCAAGGGCAAATAGAAACTGTTCAAATAATTTATATACACCAAAAATTCTGTCCATGAGATTGGGTTCATCCATATTTTCGTTTTCAAGTTCATTGATTGCACAATGTATAAGGTTGGTTAGTAGATCGTTAATGAGGGATGAACCTACTATTTGGTCAATATTATCGGTATTTTTAAAGAATTCATTTAATTTGTGAAGATTTTCTTTCGGTTTAAATTCTTTCATATCATTTTTCTTATCTTCTTGTAATGCTAATTTGAACAGCGTTGAACATATTATCAAAGGAAATGGGTTTAGTCTCTCCGGACTATTTTCATTTTCGGGTATAATTTTAATTTCATTTACAAAGAGTGTTTTTAGAATAGATTTTTCAAAGTCTAAATAAATTTGAAAAGCTTTTTTATATTTTTTATTTTTAAGGGCATCATTAAGATTAATAATATCCAAGGTTGATTTTGAAGTCATTTTTTTTATTTTATTTTACTTTGTTAATTTGGTTGTTTTATGGACTCAATAAACTCGTTGTGATCTTTCATTTCAGCCAAAAAATTTATATTATGGGTAATATTCCCTAGAGAATTTTTAGAAATGAAGTTTGTGCCAGTATCTCGAGCTAATATATTTGGTAAAAATGTTGCCATATTCTTTAAAACTAATTTTTCATTACTGCATATATTTGTAAGGGAAATGAATCCTATATGAGATGAATAAGCAGTATTAGGAGGGGTTGTTTCTAATATCCTAATCATACATTCTCCATTGGATTCGTCAGTGGAAATATCAATATTTGAATTTTTTTCCGGTTTCAAGTTAATATCTAATATTTTACTAGGGTACATTCCCATTGCAATATCGAGAATGGAAACATCATTAATGTTATTTACCACATCCACATTTAGATCATCATTAAATGTATTGAAATACCGTTTTAAATTATCAGTATTTGAAGTTAAATGACTTTGATACGTTTTAACCATGGGTTTCTCAGTTGCAATATGAGACAGATAAGAAAATTTTGTCTCATGTATAAAAGAAGGGGGATGAATATCTATAGGTCTAACAGGATTTTTGAGCTGTTGTAATACATTGGGTGAACTGGTATTGGTTTGGGTGGATATTTTAGGTTTAAGAGCTCGTTTTAATTGTATACATTCAGTGGATTGATTTTTAGTAGTAGTTGTAGTAAAAATAGCTCTTCCTTGTCTGTTAACAATAAGAATGTTATGCATCGTGAAGATACATCGACCATTGAGAGGCGGTAATTCTTTAAGATCATCGAGGGAGTCAGAAAGAGCAATTGCTATAGCTATATAATCATGAGTCCTATGTGTCGATAATGGTTCACAGTATGACAATCGATTATTTCTTATTTGTAAGAGCCGTTGCTGAGATTTAATTAACTGAGCATAATAAATACTCATTATATTGTTAATATCAAAGATTTTTAAATCCACTGAATTAAAAGCATCATTTTTTATAACTTTAATAAATCGTGAAGAAGGAGGAGCGCTTATTCCCTTTTCATTGTCATTCCATTGTTCGTTTTTTAATGGACGTTTATAGTAACCGTTTTCCAAAGGATATGGGAGACTTTCTACAAATTTTGTATAAATTTTAGTTAAATCGTCAACATTTATTTCATTTATTTCGTCTATTATTTCTTTAGTGTTAACCCAAACAATTTTAATATTTTGATCTATGAGATTTGATGGCATAGCTAAAATTTGTAACAAAATGTTGGGATTGGGTAAGATAACATTACCAGGGAAGAAAGATATGTTCTGTGTTTGTTTAATTTGGGGATAAATTTTGTAATTAATACCGAAACTAGATAGAGCATGCCAGAAATATCCTAAATTATAGGTGTGTATTCCAATGTTATTATGACACATTTCATTATAATGAAAATCATTTAAAGTTTCCCAAAAGATTAAACCCATTTTCACATACAAACATGGTTGGCATAAGTAGTGAATAAGGAGACAGATTGAGGTAAAAAAATTTCAGACACGGTTGGGCACTTCCATGCTGACTTGACCCTGTTGGGCCAGATCGTCCATTCCTCTTATTTGGGTGGTTAGGTTAGGGCACAGTCAGCGCGCTCCTGGCTGGCTGGCGGTGGTCGGGTGGTGGTCCCCCCTGGGGTCCCGGGGGGGACCACCACCAATGGTGTACCTGAGGAACTGGTGCCCTATCCTAACCTGTTTTTTTGCACGATTCGTCTCGAGCTTTTAAGATGAGTCTAGGGCCTCAAGGAGGGGGTCTCTACTTATGAGAGGTACCGAGGATGAATGTTCAATAGTTGGAAACCAAAAAATACACTGGTGAAAGGCATATAAACGTTTTTGGAGTATTTTAATGGCATGAGCAAAAATGGACGATTTGTCCCGGGGGTGTTACGAGAGTACTACGGTATCAATTTGGGGGCCCTTACTTTTGAATGGATCAGAGGGTGAATGTTCAATAGATTCAAACCAAGAAACGCAGTTGAAAGCGAATATAGAAGTTTTTGGAGTACTTTAATGAGGCTATGACTGAATAGTATAGGGAGTCCTTGGGCACAGCTCCATTTTCTGTAATGGTCAGAGGTGGATAACCCCAGTGGGGGTCAAGCATACAAGGGGGGGTCAAGATTCCTTACAAAGACCAAGTTTGGATATATAGGTGTAGTAAGCCTTATCTTGAATTTGCATGATACTGTGGGGTACATTGACATGAAGGGTGAGTCATAGAACAGGATCTGCATGTGAGATGGGTCATATTGGGGTTTTAAAGAAGTTAAGATAGCTTTAAAGAGTCCTGTGTGCTTGATAGTGGGGAAATGTTCAGTCAATAATTCTCGTGTTTTGAATCTGAATGAGGGGTCCTAGTTTGCGTTCTAGTCGTAAAATGAGTTCCTTAGTATATTTGCTATGGAAAATGAGCTTTCAGTACTCTATATAATTTGAAATGAGGTCAAGAAAGACATGTTTATGTGCGAGAAGAGTCAGGTTGGAAACTGTTTATTCCAGTCATCCTCCCTTGGCTTTGCTCCGTTTTCTGTAGCTAAAGTAAAGATTCCATTTTCTGTGATATTCAGTTGAATACTGGTGAAAAAGGCATACTTGCATTTGTATGGTTCTAACCTGTTTATAGATATATTTTTCGGGCCTCAAATTAGATTTTAATATGAAAAATAGCATCAAATGTATGTCTATCTTTTGTAATAAACGTTACAAGCATTAACAATACCTGTGATATTTCATAGCATACGAAAAGAAGTTTAAATAGTGGGGCCTCAGCCATATTGTGTTGGGGTTGACACTCCAAACATTAATTTGACACTCGTAAATATACTATAAAGGAAAGTAGTTGAGTGGTTTAAACAATTTAATACATTCTGGGAATATGTTTGTATTCTGTATTAAATTTCATTATTTAGCATGATAATAGTTTTCAGCTACTGTGGTGGGGGCCCAATAACTTCATATAGCGCATCGACTTATGTCAGTGCCGTGGTATATCAAGCGCAAAGGTTTTCAGAAAATGTTACACCTCCACCTTTCAAAAAAGTGAAAAGATGAATTCATTTTGGCATTACTGTCATTACTTTGGAAGTTTTTTAATTATAGCACATGCTTAAACAAACTCGCTGGCAAAAACAAACTCATTTTTTTTTTGTTTAACTTGCACAAATAAACCCAGGGCTTTCACATTCCCGCAAAATACTTATTCCCCCCTAAACTTAAAACAGTTGCACAATCTTACTTAAACACATTGCTAAACTCTTATACACACAAACAAAAACTCAATTTTTAACTTACACAAATAAACCCAGGGCTTTCACATTCGCACAAAATACTTAGTCCCCCCTAAACTTGAACACTCACAATCTTACGGTGCTTTAATTTCCAAAGCCTTCCAAACCTGCACAGCTGACTGCGGCTGGATGGATTACAATTGAGCCAAAAACAGTTGGTCAGGGCGAGATACGGCCTCAGTTTTAGAGACATTTACTATAGCAAAAGCTTGAACGTCGAGAACTGAATGCGGGCCTGCACGAGAGTTGTTCTTGGCACTCAAATGTTTAGAGATTAAAATACATAGAATCTGCAAGAGCCCACCCAAGTCGCTCACGCGGGCAATAGACATGTTTTTCGCCCAAGTGTATTTATTTAAAATAAAAATACGTCAGATAGAAAGATTTTCGCATTGCTATTATATTTACCTTATAAAGCCTCTTTATAAAAATGATATGGCACTGCGTATTATGATTGTTTTATATTAAATATTGCATAAATACTTACACGATTTCATAAACAAAAAATTATTTTAATGAGCCATGTTAGGAAGGCATCATCATTACAATAATTGCAAACTTTTAAACCAACTAAAAATTATATATCTCATAGAGGAAGATTTATTCTTCAAGATATATGTCATTGTTTAAGAGTTTCATTCTATATCAAAAGGTTGTCAATGTTTTCAAAACTCTGGCCTACAAATTTTTTTTTAAGGTGTTCCGAGGGAGTAAATCTTGCTTCCTCTCTTTCTCCCACGTGCGTCCTCATTTGGACCGGATGCAGAGTAACCTTCAGTGCAAGTCCTGACTCAGTTCCCCAACGTCCAAACTATTGGACATTGCAAAATTTCACTAAATAATGCGGTATTTTAGTTGCCCCCTCTAACTATAGAGATTTTAATCTCTAAACATTTGAGTGTCAAGAACAACTCTCGTGCAGGCCCGCGTTCAGTCCCCCGACGTTCAAGCTTTTTTCTATAGTAAATGTCTCTAAAATGAGGCTGTATCTCGCCCTGACCAACTGTTTTTGGCTCAATTGTAACCCATCCAGCAGCTGTCTGCTGGATAGAAGGGCAGTGGGCCTGATAAAAATAAAAAAAAAAATAAACATAAATTGTTAGACTAGCTCTTTACATATGCTAGTTGTTTAATTTATTAGATGATGATGCAAGAGGAGCCAGTACACATCTATGGATCAACCAATAAAAGCAGCAGACTTCTAGATGTTACTACTGCTAGGCTTAGCCCCCCCCCCCCCCCATAGCAAGATGGGAATAGGGGGGGGGGGGAAATTAATAAAATGAATTAAAACTAACATTCAATTATATATTCTCAAACTTATGCAAAAAAAAACTTTACAATCACATTTGCAAAACTTGCACAAATTAATTTTGGCAATTTCGTTTACCCATTATTTGTTTGTTTTTCTTGCTTGAGCCAAAAATGAATTGTTGGGCTCATTACCAGAGTCCATTTCCCACCGTGGTAACCCTTCCCACTACCCGCCCCACATGATGGGATTCATAATAAATGAACTAAACTAGCATTCAATTATATTCTCAACAAACTTATGCAACCCCCATATATAATTACATTAGCAAGCTAACACAAATTCATTGAGCAAGTTTAACTATTCGCATACTTTGAGTCATTATATAATGGAATACGAAAAGGAAATTCGCAGAATTCAGAGATAACACCATCAATGGAGTCCAAGAAATACGCTTGTACTTCATTCATAATGATGCGCTGCCAGGAATCTTAGCAAAGTAACCAAAATATTTGCTTACTGTATGTATGTGCAGGATGCACATGACTCTCCGGTTAGGTGGTTGTGGAGTGAGACCAGCAACTGCAGACTTCCCATAGTCGTAAAAATGCCTTGCATAGAGACCGTTGCAAGCCTCTTGTTGAATCACTTAGGGTGCATATATGTGTGTGTACTCACCTAATTGTGCTTGCGGGGGTTGAGCTCTGGCTCTTTGGTCCCGCCTCTCAACCGTCAATCAACTGGTGTACAGATTCCTGAGCCTATTGGGCTCTATCATATCTACATTTGAAACTGTGTATGGAGTCAGCCTCCACCACATCACTTCCTAATGCATTCCATTTACTAACTACTCTGACACTGAAAAAGTTCTTTCTAACGTCTCTGTGGCTCATTTGGGTACTCAGTTTCCGCCTGTGTCCCCTTGTTCGCGTCCCACCAGTGTTGAATAGTTCATCCTTGTTTACCCGGTCGATTCCCCTGAGGATTTTGTAGGTTGTGATCATGTCCCCCCTTACTCTTCTGTCTTCCAGTGTCGTAAGGTGCATTTCCCGCAGCCTTTCTTCATAACTCATGCCTCTTAGTTCTGGGACTAGTCTAGTAGCATACCTTTGGACTTTTTCCAGCTTCGTCTTGTGCTTGACAAGGTACGGGCTCCATGCTGGGGCCGCATACTCCAGGATTGGTCTTACATATGTGGTGTACAAGATTCTGAATGATTCCTTACACAGGTTCCTGAACGCCGTTCTGATGTTAGCCAGCCTCGCATATGCCGCAGACGTTATTCTCTTTATGTGGGCTTCAGGAGACAGGTTTGGTGTGATATCAACTCCTAGATCTTTCTCTCTGTCTGTTTCATTAATGTGTGTGTGTGTGGGTGTGTGTGTGTGTGTGTGTGTGTGTGTGTGTGTGTGTGTGTGTGTGTGTGTGTGTGTGTGTGTAACGAGCTTTCAAGAGATTGTCACTTACATAGCTAAACAATATGTAGGGTTCAGTTTCCAAATCAATTATGCGGCTCTCGAACCCTTTTCCCCCGCTACATGCGGGAGATCCCTTTTATTTTCAGCTAAAATATGCATTATATTCAGGGGGGTTCGCCGTGTCATAGGACAACCAAAAGCCCAATATACTCCCCTAAACTTTCCCTATACGTCAACTTTTCCGTTGTACGTCAGGCTGCGAGCAGCCGCGTCCAACAGCCTGGTTGATCAGTCCGGCAACCAGGAGGCCGGGCCGCGGGGACGCTAAGCCCCGGAAGCACCTCAAGGTAACCTCAAGGCATCCCATCTAAATTTAAAAAAAAATGCATTTCCAATACCCAATATTATATATATATATATATATATATATATATATATATATATATATATATATATATATATATATATATATATATATATATATATATATATATATATATATATATATATATATATATATATATATATATATATATATACTGTCCCTCCCCCTCCCCCACCCACTCAACCCCCCCCCCCCCAGGAATAGGCCTGATTTGTTCAAGCCAAAGCCCAATTCACCCGAGTTTTCTCTATCTCATCTAAAAATAACGTTCATTTCCAATGCCCATTATCCAGCCACCACATATTCCCCCATTCCCAAGACCATTTCATAGTGTTAGTGCTGTGGCCATCTACCTAATTTCATCCCAATTAATGACAATTCCCCATTAAATATTGGCAAAAATATGCCAAATCATATCACAGCCAAAGCCCATTTCACCCAAGTTTTACCTATCCCATATAAATTTAATGTGCATTTTCAATATCTAATATCCAGGTGCCCTATGTCACGCCCTATTCCCAAGACCATTTCATAGCGCAGTGTCCATCCAGCTGTTTCCAAATATCCAGATGTGTTTATATATCTTCAATCCTACGATACCAGACCTAACCTAACACACAGCTAAGGCCAAATTTATCCCAATTTAATCCAATTTCCACCTAATTTGATCCAATTTATTCAAATTTAATCCAATTCCCGCCAAATTTACCCGAGTTTACTATTTCATAGCACAACCAAAGCCCCAATTTGACCAAGTTTCACCTATCCCAATTAAATTTAATGTGAATCTTCAATATCAGGTCGCCCCCTCCAATGTCACAGCCTATTCCCAAAGACCATTTCATAGTAATAGTGCAGTGTTCATCCAGCCATTTCCATGTTCCAGATGTGTTTATATATCATCAAACCTACCAAAAGCAGACCTAACCCAATACGGCTAAGGCCAAAATTTACCAAATTTTCCCCAATTTAAGATAATTTCCACCTAATTTGCCACAATTTTATCCAATTTCCACCAAATTTTACCATAGTTCACCTTATCATAGCACAGCCAAAGCCCCAGTTTGTCCAAGTTTCACCCATTCCATATAACTTTTATGTGTATTTCCAGTATTTAATATCCAGTGGTCGATGTCATACTTCATTCCCAGAGACCATTTCATAGTGATAGTGTAGGGTCCGACGAGCCATTTCCAATATACAGATGCGTTTATATACATCAATCCTACCTAAAAACCACACCCAACCCTAACATGGCTAAGACCAAATTTAACCAAATGTATCACAATTTAAGACAATTTCTACCTAATTTGCCCCAATTTATCCAAATTTAAGACATTTTCTACCAAATTTTCCCGATTTTACGTATTATAGCAAGGTCAATGCCCAATTTTCCCCCCAAGTTTCGCCTATTCCATACACTGCAAATTTAAGGCGCATTTTCAATATGCAGTCCAATAATCTCGACTGTTTTCTTTTTTTATTTGTTAGTTATGGATCTTTGTTAAATATTGTATTTTATATTCTTAGAAAAGTATTTGTTTGGATATTAACCCAACCACCCGGTACCCTAACCTGTGTGGATCTTTACCGAATATTCCTGTCATTGTTGTTTATGGACTCAACAACCCTGAAGCTAACCTGCCTTGACCTGACGTTAATTGTTGCACCTTCTTCTTTTTTGGGGGGGAAAGTGATGTTTTTGCATCAACCCAACCGCCCTTGCCCATACCTCTGATACCAAAAATCTTGGTTCCATATATGGTATCATATTCTTGGGACACAGCCAATCCATCCCAACCTAACCTCTATTAACTATGGGTTTAATGACCATTTTTCTCTACATCAGTTCAAACACAACCCAACCTCATATAAATGGATCTGAACTCCATTTGTACACATGTTCTTAGGAAACATGATAAGATTCGCCATATCTCTATCATTAAATAATAAAATTTTTCCTTAACCTGGCCTATAATCCCCCCCCCCCTCGAAATTCTGGCAAATTATGGATATTAAAGAATTAAAGTAGGAATATATTTTCACATTAGCTTAATATAACCCAAATCTAACACAAATTTGTCCCAATTGGGGGGGGGGGGGATTATAGGCCAGGTTAAGGAAAAATTTTATTATTTAATGATAGAGATATGGCGAATCTTATCATGTTTCCTAAGAACATGTGTACAAATGGAGTTCAGATCCATTTATATGAGGTTGGGTTGTGTTTGAACTGATGTAGAGAAAAATGGTCATTAAACCCATAGTTAATAGAGGTTAGGTTGGGATGGATTGGCTGTGTCCCAAGAATATGATACCATATATGGAACCAAGATTTTTGGTATCAGAGGTATGGGCAAGGGCGGTTGGGTTGATGCAAAAACATCACTTTCCCCCCAAAAAAAGAAGAAGGTGCAACAATTAACGTCAGGTCAAGGCAGGTTAGCTTCAGGGTTGTTGAGTCCATAAACAACAATGACAGGAATATTCGGTAAAGATCCACACAGGTTAGGGTACCGGGTGGTTGGGTTAATATCCAAACAAATACTTTTCTAAGAATATAAAATACAATATTTAACAAAGATCCATAACTAACAAATAAAAAAAGAAAACAGTCGAGATTATTGGACTGCATATTGAAAATGCGCCTTAAATTTGCAGTGTATGGAATAGGCGAAACTTGGGGGGAAAATTGGGCATTGACCTTGCTATAATACGTAAAATCGGGTAAATTTGGTAGAAAATGTCTTAAATTTGGATAAATTGGGGCAAATTAGGTAGAAATTGTCTTAAATTGTGATACATTTGGTTAAATTTGGTCTTAGCCATGTTAGGGTTGGGTGTGGTTTTTAGGTAGGATTGATGTATATAAACGCATCTGTATATTGGAAATGGCTCGTCGGACCCTACACTATCACTATGAAATGGTCTCTGGGAATGAAGTATGACATCGACCACTGGATATTAAATACTGGAAATACACATAAAAGTTATATGGAATGGGTGAAACTTGGACAAACTGGGGCTTTGGCTGTGCTATGATAAGGTGAACTATGGTAAAATTTGGTGGAAATTGGATAAAATTGTGGCAAATTAGGTGGAAATTATCTTAAATTGGGGAAAATTTGGTAAATTTTGGCCTTAGCCGTATTGGGTTAGGTCTGCTTTTGGTAGGTTTGATGATATATAAACACATCTGGAACATGGAAATGGCTGGATGAACACTGCACTATTACTATGAAATGGTCTTTGGGAATAGGCTGTGCCATTGGAGGGGGCGACCTGATATTGAAGATTCACATTAAATTTAATTGGGATAGGTGAAACTTGGTCAAATTGGGGCTTTGGTTGTGCTATGAAATAGTAAACTCGGGTAAATTTGGCGGAAATTGGATTAAATTTGAATAAATTGGATCAAATTAGGTGGAAATTGGATTAAATTGGGATAAATTTGGCCTTAGCTGTGTGTTAGGTTAGGTCTGGTATCGTAGGATTGAAGATATATAAACACATCTGGATATTTGGAAACAGCTGGATGGACACTGCGCTATGAAATGGTCTTGGGAATAGGGCGTGACATAGGGCACCTGGATATTAGATATTGAAAATGCACATTAAATTTATATGGGATAGGTAAAACTTGGGTGAAATGGGCTTTGGCTGTGATATGATTTGGCATATTTTTGCCAATATTTAAAGGGAATTGTCATTAATTGGGATGAAATTAGGTAGATGGCCACAGCACTAACACTATGAAATGGTCTTGGGAATGGGGGAATATGTGGTGGCTGGATAATGGGCATTGGAAATGAACGTTATTTTTAGATGAGATAGAGAAAACTCGGGTGAATTGGGCTTTGGCTTGAACAAATCAGGCCTATTCCTGGGGGGGGGGGTTGAGTGGGTGGGGGAGGGGGAGGGACAGTATATATATATATATATATATATATATATATATATATATATATATATATATATATATATATATATATATATATATATATATATATATATATATATATATATATATATATATATATATATATATATATATATATATATATATATATATATATATATATATATATATATATATATATATATATATATATATAATATTGGGTATTGGAAATGCATTTTTTTTTAAATTTAGATGGGATGCCTTGAGGTTACCTTGAGGTGCTTCCGGGGCTTAGCGTCCCCGCGGCCCGGCCTCCTGGTTGCCGGACTGATCAACCAGGCTGTTGGACGCGGCTGCTCGCAGCCTGACGTACAACGGAAAAGTTGACGTATAGGGAAAGTTTAGGGGAGTATATTGGGCTTTTGGTTGTCCTATGACACGGCGAACCCCCCTGAATATAATGCATATTTTAGCTGAAAATAAAAGGGATCTCCCGCATGTAGCGGGGGAAAAGGGTTCGAGAGCCGCATAATTGATTTGGAAACTGAACCCTACATATTGTTTAGCTATGTAAGTGACAATCTCTTGAAAGCTCGTTACACACACACACACACACACACACACACACACACACACACACACACACACACACACCCACACACACACACATTAATGAAACAGACAGAGAGAAAGATCTAGGAGTTGATATCACACCAAACCTGTCTCCTGAAGCCCACATAAAGAGAATAACGTCTGCGGCATATGCGAGGCTGGCTAACATCAGAACGGCGTTCAGGAACCTGTGTAAGGAATCATTCAGAATCTTGTACACCACATATGTAAGACCAATCCTGGAGTATGCGGCCCCAGCATGGAGCCCGTACCTTGTCAAGCACAAGACGAAGCTGGAAAAAGTCCAAAGGTATGCTACTAGACTAGTCCCAGAACTAAGAGGCATGAGTTATGAGGAAAGGCTGCGGGAAATGCACCTTACGACACTGGAAGACAGAAGAGTAAGGGGGGACATGATCACAACCTACAAAATCCTCAGGGGAATCGACCGGGTAAACAAGGATGAACTATTCAACACTGGTGGGACGCGAACAAGGGGACACAGGCGGAAACTGAGTACCCAAATGAGCCACAGAGACGTTAGAAAGAACTTTTTCAGTGTCAGAGTAGTTAGTAAATGGAATGCATTAGGAAGTGATGTGGTGGAGGCTGACTCCATACACAGTTTCAAATGTAGATATGATAGAGCCCAATAGGCTCAGGAATCTGTACACCAGTTGATTGACGGTTGAGAGGCGGGACCAAAGAGCCAGAGCTCAACCCCCGCAAGCACAATTAGGTGAGTACACACACATATATGCACCCTAAGTGATTCAACAAGAGGCTTGCAACGGTCTCTATGCAAGGCATTTTTACGACTATGGGAAGTCTGCAGTTGCTGGTCTCACTCCACAACCACCTAACCGGAGAGTCATGTGCATCCTGCACATACATACAGTAAGCAAATATTTTGGTTACTTTGCTAAGATTCCTGGCAGCGCATCATTATGAATGAAGTACAAGCGTATTTCTTGGACTCCATTGATGGTGTTATCTCTGAATTCTGCGAATTTCCTTTTCGTATTCCATTATATAATGACTCAAAGTATGCGAATAGTTAAACTTGCTCAATGAATTTGTGTTAGCTTGCTAATGTAATTATATATGGGGGTTCCATAAGTTTGTTGAGAATATAATTGAATGCTAGTTTAGTTCATTTATTATGAATCCCATCATGTGGGGCGGGTAGTGGGAAGGGTTACCACGGTGGGAAATGGACTCTGGTAATGAGCCCAACAATTCATTTTTGGCTCAAGCAAGAAAAACAAACAAATAATGGGTAAACGAAATTGCCAAAATTAATTTGTGCAAGTTTTGCAAATGTGATTGTAAAGTTTTTTTTTGCATAAGTTTGAGAATATATAATTGAATGTTAGTTTTAATTCATTTTATTAATTTCCCCCCCCCCCTATTCCCATCTTGCTACGGGGGGGGGGGGGGGGGGGGGGCTAAGCCTAGCAGTAGTAACATCTAGAAGTCTGCTGCTTTTATTGGTTGATCCATAGATGTGTACTGGCTCCTCTTGCATCATCATCTAATAAATTAAACAACTAGCATATGTAAAGAGCTAGTCTAACAATTTATGTTTATTTTTTTTTTTATTTTTATCAGGCCCACTGCCCTTCTATCCAGCAGACAGCTGCTGGATGGGTTACAATTGAGCCAAAAACAGTTGGTCAGGGCGAGATACAGCCTCATTTTAGAGACATTTACTATAGAAAAAAGCTTGAACGTCGGGGGACTGAACGCGGGCCTGCACGAGAGTTGTTCTTGACACTCAAATGTTTAGAGATTAAAATCTCTATAGTTAGAGGGGGCAACTAAAATACCGCATTATTTAGTGAAATTTTGCAATGTCCAATAGTTTGGACGTTGGGGAACTGAGTCAGGACTTGCACTGAAGGTTACTCTGCATCCGGTCCAAATGAGGACGCACGTGGGAGAAAGAGAGGAAGCAAGATTTACTCCCTCGGAACACCTTAAAAAAAAATTTGTAGGCCAGAGTTTTGAAAACATTGACAACCTTTTGATATAGAATGAAACTCTTAAACAATGACATATATCTTGAAGAATAAATCTTCCTCTATGAGATATATAATTTTTAGTTGGTTTAAAAGTTTGCAATTATTGTAATGATGATGCCTTCCTAACATGGCTCATTAAAATAATTTTTTGTTTATGAAATCGTGTAAGTATTTATGCAATATTTAATATAAAACAATCATAATACGCAGTGCCATATCATTTTTATAAAGAGGCTTTATAAGGTAAATATAATAGCAATGCGAAAATCTTTCTATCTGACGTATTTTTATTTTAAATAAATACACTTGGGCGAAAAACATGTCTATTGCCCGCGTGAGCGACTTGGGTGGGCTCTTGCAGATTCTATGTATTTTAATCTCTAAACATTTGAGTGCCAAGAACAACTCTCGTGCAGGCCCGCATTCAGTTCTCGACGTTCAAGCTTTTGCTATAGTAAATGTCTCTAAAAATGAGGCCGTATCTCGCCCTGACCAACTGTTTTTGGCTCAATTGTAATCCATCCAGCCGCAGTCAGCTGTGCAGGTTTGGAAGGCTTTGGAAATTAAAGCACCGTAAGATTGTGAGTGTTCAAGTTTAGGGGGGACTAAGTATTTTGTGCGAATGTGAAAGCCCTGGGTTTATTTGTGTAAGTTAAAAATTGAGTTTTTGTTTGTGTGTATAAGAGTTTAGCAATGTGTTTAAGTAAGATTGTGCAACTGTTTTAAGTTTAGGGGGGACTAAGTATTTTGCGCGAATGTGAAAGCCCTGGGTTTATTTGTGTAAGTTAAAAATTGAGTTTTTGTTTGTGTATAAGAGTTTAGCAATGTGTTTAAGTAAGATTGTGCAACTGTTTTAAGTTTAGGGGGGACTAAGTATTTTGCGGGAATGTGAAAGCCCTGGGTTTATTTGTGCAAGTTAAACAAAAAAAAAATGAGTTTGTTTTTGCCAGCGAGTTTGTTTAAGCATGTGCTATAATTAAAAAACTTCCAAAGTAATGACAGTAATGCCAAACTGAATTCATCTTTTCACTTTTTTGAAAGGTGGAGGTGTAACATTTTCTGAAAACCTTTGCGCTTGATATACCACGGCACTGACATAAGTCAATGCGCTATATGAAGTTATTGGGCCCCCACCACAGTAGCTGAAAACTATTATCATGCTAAATAATGAAATTTAATACAGAATACAAACATATTCCCAGAATGTATTAAATTGTTTAAACCACTCAACTACTTTCCTTTATAGTATATTTACGAGTGTCAAATTAATGTTTGGAGTGTCAACCCCAACACAATATGGCTGAGGCCCCACTATTTAAACTTCTTTTCGTATGCTATGAAATATCACAGGTATTGTTAATGCTTGTAACGTTTATTACAAAAGATAGACATACATTTGATGCTATTTTTCATATTAAAATCTAATTTGAGGCCCGAAAAATATATCTATAAACAGGTTAGAACCATACAAATGCAAGTATGCCTTTTTCACCAGTATTCAACTGAATATCACAGAAAATGGAATCTTTACTTTAGCTACAGAAAACGGAGCAAAGCCAAGGGAGGATGACTGGAATAAACAGTTTCCAACCTGACTCTTCTCGCACATAAACATGTCTTTCTTGACCTCATTTCAAATTATATAGAGTACTGAAAGCTCATTTTCCATAGCAAATATACTAAGGAACTCATTTTACGACTAGAACGCAAACTAGGACCCCTCATTCAGATTCAAAACACGAGAATTATTGACTGAACATTTCCCCACTATCAAGCACACAGGACTCTTTAAAGCTATCTTAACTTCTTTAAAACCCCAATATGACCCATCTCACATGCAGATCCTGTTCTATGACTCACCCTTCATGTCAATGTACCCCACAGTATCATGCAAATTCAAGATAAGGCTTACTACACCTATATATCCAAACTTGGTCTTTGTAAGGAATCTTGACCCCCCCTTGTATGCTTGACCCCCACTGGGGTTATCCACCTCTGACCATTACAGAAAATGGAGCTGTGCCCAAGGACTCCCTATACTATTCAGTCATAGCCTCATTAAAGTACTCCAAAAACTTCTATATTCGCTTTCAACTGCGTTTCTTGGTTTGAATCTATTGAACATTCACCCTCTGATCCATTCAAAAGTAAGGGCCCCCAAATTGATACCGTAGTACTCTCGTAACACCCCCGGGACAAATCGTCCATTTTTGCTCATGCCATTAAAATACTCCAAAAACGTTTATATGCCTTTCACCAGTGTATTTTTTGGTTTCCAACTATTGAACATTCATCCTCGGTACCTCTCATAAGTAGAGACCCCCTCCTTGAGGCCCTAGACTCATCTTAAAAGCTCGAGACGAATCGTTCAAGAAAACAGGTTAGGGTAGGGCACCAGTTCCTCAGGTACACCCTGGGTGGTGGTCTCCCCCGGGTCCCCAGGGGGGACCACCACCCGACCACCGCCAGCCAGCCAGGAGCGCGCTGACTGTGCCCTAACCTAACCACCCAAATAAGAGGAATGGACGATCTGGCCCAACATGGTCAAGTCGGCATGGAAGTGCCCAACCGTTTCTGAAATTTTTTTACCTCAATCTGTCTCCTTATTCACTACTGGCATATGGCAGATAAACTTATATAGGTATTGGATTTGGATTATTTTTCTTGGGCTTTCATATAGAGTTGTTCAAGTTGAAGTAAATAATAATCTTTATCTTCTGTTTTTACATTAGGTAAAATTGCATGTTTACAAATACATTGAGTACCTATCATATTTATTTGTTCTCTAATCATCGTTCTAATTAAATTATGTTGGGGTGAATCATCATTAATTTTAGAAATGATATTAATGACATCAGAATTAACTATGGGATTTTTTATTGAAAGTGATGATGTCGGTGATTGAGGTAAAGATGAAGACATTTATTTACCTTTTTATTTTAATTTATAATAAAAAATATATGAAAATATGAATAGTCCTGTAGGGATTCCAAATACAACCAATCCTGTACAATCACCAAACCCACCATCAAACCCACCACCAAACCAACCAGCACAAAACCAACAAACAAACACCATAACACAACAATCAGTAGTTGGTCTAACTCCGAATTCATCTATAACATCAATAATGGCCAATCCAAAAGTTAATCCAGAAATATCTGAAGTTCTTTCCAAAATTCAAGATATGACTAGATATATCAGTGACCCTAACCAACGTGCTTCTTTCATAAAAGCTTTGGGTCAACAGTTAAATATGATTGGTAATTCTTCTAAATGTGTTTGTATTCACGCTCTATTTCCTGACCTAAAATATGAAGAAAAAGATTATCATTTACAACAAATTGAAGATTTGTATAGAAAAGCACGGGAAAAACCAGTACATAATATTCATAAAAGTTTGTCTGCTATATGTCCACCCTGTTTATATCTAAAAATGGGTTTGTTATCAACAGACGTGGTGAAAGATTTTAAAGACTCATTTTGTTCCAACAAAACTGGACCTCATAAAACTTATAATTTAGGACCAATGGCTCATGTCTTAACACGTTATAATGTTAATCAAAAAGTCTATCCTAACATGCAAAATGCTATGAATATATCTTTTCATCCAGGTAATATTCTAATCCCTGATTCAAAAATCTTTTTACAGATGTTAGCTATGCCATCAAATCTCATAGATCAGGGGGTTAAAGTAATTTGGGTTGATACAGAGGAAACTGTTCCTTGCAATAATAATAACATTAAAGACCAATTGGAATGTTATGAAAAGTTTATGAACTCTCTCCCTGCTTCTCTTGATAATGGTTATTACAAAGGTGAGCCTATACCAACTGACAAGATTAAATTAATAACTTCTCCACCTCATAAATTTGTTAAAGCAGCTAAAGGTGAAGAAAAATTTAGTTTTACTAAAAATTTTTGATGTAAATTCAGTTTTAAACATATATTATTCTCAACTAATTCAATCACAGCGACGTTTACAAGTGAAAACTATAACAGATAATGATGGAAGTAGATTATATTTGAATCGAACCAATTTTGCTTGTTATGAACCCTTGTCCACACATCGAATACATGATTTTCTAGCCATAGCGGTTGCCCTCTCGAATAATCCGGAAGATCTTAAAAAATACCCTCCACTCAGTAATGAGTGTATCACTACTCCACATAATATTCTCATCATTAATAATAAAGGGAAGGCCGTGTTTACTGACAGTACTGAACCTAAATCAACTACAGCCTGTGAAAAATTGAAACGAGGACTTAAAGATGGTACTAAATATCCACCTCATAAACGATTTGTAAATACAGCACATACCATGACACCTAATACAAATCTCAAACCTGGAGATCCTATTAAACCAGACAGTTTTCCTGACTTAAATACTACCTCTTCTCCTGATCTCGCTGATATTGCTATGGAGAAACATATTAATGATTCGGAAATGTTTCGTAAGAATTTAAAAGCAAATATAGACAATTTGAAAAATTACTTTTCAGAGTTTAATGATGACCTGAATAAACCTGTTGATATAAATAATGTTAATTATTCTATTTTTGATATTGCCATTGGAATGTCTCCCTCAAAAATACTCGATATCAATCATAATCTTGCAGGTGAAAAACCCAATGGTATTGATATATTTTCAGACTATCCCGAAAATGGCACAAATATTCTTGAAATAGCATCGCCTAATGTAGTATATTCAGATCAAATCGGTTTTGTTACTCTCAAGAGCCTATGTTCTAATGAGATGTTAGTATTAAAAAATACCATTGCCCATTTGCAAAATATTATGAATCGCAGTGTTGGGGTATTTAGGAAATTTGAAGTAACACCGGGAAACAACAATACAACTCTTCAACCTAATTATTTAGTACAAATACGAGATCCTTCTGAATATCTTCAAGTTGTTGATAAAACTATAAAAGCAGATACATCCATCCCCAACTTCCAAATAGAACCTCCTAATGATGTACATCATATACCACAAGATTTGTGCGATTCAATGTCATTTAATCAGTATGTAAATTTGTATACCCCACCTAAAACACAAGGATGTATATGGTAATTTATATTATAATTAAAACTTTTCAATTATATTAATAATTTAATATAATGTTTGTTTATTGGCAATTACCCAAAATACTTAGTTGTTGTTTTTTATTTTTATGAATTACCCTCTAATATTTTTTTTGTTTTGGTTATTATAAAAAAAAATGAACATTTATATATTTGTTGTTGGTATATGTTTACTAATTATTTTATTTTTAATGTGGATGAGAATCCAATCCACAAACAGCGACACCATCTCTCCACAATCAGAAGATGTCAGTGCCACCCTCCCAACAGCACGTGCCACTGTCACCACCTCCACCAACACTCCAGCTGCTAACGACAGCGGTGCCACTGTCACCACCTCCACCTCCACCAGCACTCCAGCTGCTAACGACAGCGGTGCCACTGTCACCACCTCCACCTCCACCAGCACTCCAGCTGCTAACGACAGCGGTGCCACTGTCACCACCTCCACCTCCACAAGCACTCCAGCTGCTAACGACAGCGGTGCCACTGTCACCACCTCCACCAGCACTTCAGCTGCTAACGCAGAGACGAGGACTTTGGGGGGTAAGGGGTGGGGTTGGGCTCTGGATGGGTGAGGGGAGGGGGGGTGTTAAGGTGGGTCGCCGAAAACGGAGATTCGAACTCAAAAGGCGGGCTAGGATCCGTCCCTGATCCGACACAGAGACAGAACGGAGAGACGACCCACTGTGGCAGGGTGAGGCGTCGAGAGAGTCCTTCCCACAATTTTTTTTAATAAATGGCTAAGAATTATTGAACATTGAGAGGTTTCGTTTAGCATATTATAAAAAAAAATAATAGACATATGTAGCAGCCAGAAAGCCACACCTGGACCACTATGCTAGGCCCGACCTGCCCAACGAGGCAAGTTCCCCTGAATCTATATATTTTTCAAATTTTCCTCTATGAAGTGATAAATCTGTCCATTTCACCATACACAAGTTAATTAGGTTAGGGGCTAGGTTAGGTTCGGTCATATATCTATGTTAGTTTTAACTCAAATTTCCAATAATCAACCCATACATAATGAAATGGACAGATTCATCACTTTACAAGAAAAAAAATTGAAAAAAATATAAATTCATGAAAACTCGGCCCATCAGGCAAATCGGGCCTTGCACAGCAGGCCAAATACAACGTTCTGGCAACCAGGCACGACATATATATATATATATATATATATATATATATATATATATATATATATATATATATATATATATATATATATATATATATATATATATATATATATATATATATATATATATATATATATATATATATATATATATATATATATATATTTGAGTTATTGAAATTTGAGTTATATATATATATATATATATATATATATATATTTATTTTGGTGGTTGTTATTGTTTTTTGTAATAGGTTTAAATGGGTTTCAGGAGACCTACCCGTTGTTTGTTTGTTCCTCTGTATGTGTCGTTTTACCCACTCACTTAGGATCCATTATTGAGAATAAGGATTTGATGAATATCTCTTTAGTAACTTGTAACTTACATTCGAATTACCATTCTCCCAGAGTTTTTATTATTATTATTATTATTATTATATTAGGCATACCACCACCTTCAATTAATAAATATACAGTTAGATCTTAGAAATTGTAAACATTATAGAATATGAATTTTGTATATAATATGAATTTTGTATATATCAAATTTAATATATTTCTTTTTACAACACACACACCCACACACACACACACACACCTACCCACACACACACACACACACACCCACACCCACACACACACAAAGACACACACACACACACACACACACACACCCACACACACACACACCCACACACACACACCCACACACACACACACACACACACACTGTAGGTTTTTATGATTATAATTAAAAAATTTAGGTAATTTTATGATCAGTATTGATTACACTTGTATTAAAAAAATAAAGCAAGCACCTGTTTCTATGACTTGGTAAATGTCATACATTACAACAATTTTTTTCGAATACTTTATTAAATTTACTGTGCTTCAAAATTCATTTGGTCTCTTTCTTCATGGTTTATAATTTTATATGTATTAATCGTTGTAAAAATCACGAGAATTACTGCAATTAGCCCAGCTATGGCATGATGTGACCCCATAACATATTTCATGTGATCATCAGATTTAACTGAATCCATAAATGGTATTTTATCATATACATTCATAACAGATGTTATTGTAATAAACAAACATAAGATAATTAATATAATAAGTATGAAATATGTGAATATTTTATTACCGAACATATCTTTTTTTGGTCTTTTTTATATAGGAGAAAAATAATAAAATGACTATGAAATTTAATTATAATTTAATAATTTAATAGATGTATAAGCTGTTTAGCTGGAGGAACGATTTTTTGGGCATAAGAAACAATTGATTTATATTGATATTGATGGTAAGTTAAGATAAATGTAATTAATAAAAGAGCCATAATAGCAATTACTAATGACATTAATGATTTGGAAATATTTGTTCCCAAAAGATAAAAGGTGGCTAATAAACCAACCAAAAAAGACAGATACATAATAGAAAGGGACCAATTTGTTTTTTTCTTAACGACATTCATTTTTTCCTGTGATATTTCCTTATTATCATGTGTCTCATTAATTGCGGGAGTTGTTAATGTGGTTGGTATTGGATTCCAATAAGATTCTTCATGTACTCTGTTAGCTATTCTCAAATCCATAACATGAGGTTGAGGTAGTAACTGAGGAAGTTGTTGATGATTCTCGCCTGAAGCCGTTGTTGTTGTTGTTGAAAGATGAGGATGTACCATTTTATTTAACGATTTTCTTTTATTTTTTTAATTATAGTTTTAATTAATGTTTCACTATTGAAGGGTATTAGTGTTTTGAGTCGATGGCTGTTTATATGTATTAGGGCTTCTTCAAGTGGGAAATAACAGGCAATTTTTTCTTCATCTAAGCGATGACTGAAAGGAAAACGATGCATATAATTCTTAATTGCACGGTTGTTGGTCTTCTTATCATTTAGGTTGAAAATACATCCTAAAGTTCCAAGTATCCAATTTAAACATCGAGACCGAGAGTGCGTAAATTGAATTAAATTATTTGCATTTTCAGTTTCAATTAAAATACTATAATCACACTGATAGGTTTTACCATTCAGTGCTATCCATTCCTCTGATATCATTGGTAAATTATATTGGTTATTATGAATCATCCCCAATTTAATTCTTTTAATAATTGGTATAAAATCTAAATGAAAACAATGTGTTTCTTCCATAAACTCTCTAATTTGGGTAATTATCGGAATCTTTTGATCAATTTTTTCAGGTTGACCACGAGGAAGTGTATACTCTCCCTCTATTGTATTTCCATTACCAAACATATGTTGATATAAATTAACATATTCGGCTTGACTCATGGGGGACGAATTTTCAAAAATAATAACATTTTTCGTTTTATCATTCCATTTATGTCGATAACTTTTATTATTAAGATACGAAATATAAAAGTATGATGGAGAATGTAACATTAGGATTTTACATTTTTTTAATATAACTTTTTCGTCTGTGCTAAAACATTGACTGGCATCTACATATAAAAGTCCTAAAGATTTTTTAGTTTTATTATCATAATTTAATTGGTTTGGTTTTAATTGTATTAATGGTATATTTATAGTGGGAGGAAGATGTGCATTTTTGTAATAAAAATCAGTTTCTTTACAATACTGAGATGACATACTGACTATTTTGTATCTAAAAATGAATGGTGTTTATATAATAATTTATATATTTTTTGTATTCTAACGGAACATGGATTATATTCATTAATGTGTAGTAGGGAGTGGTGGTGGTGGTGTGGTAAGGTTGTTGGGGTGGTGGTGAGATTAGGGTGTGTATATTGTGGGTGTGGGTGATTATAAAAGTTGTGGTGGAGTTGTTGTGTTGGTGGGGTTTGGGGAGGGTGGTGGTGGTGGTGGTGGCGGTGTTTGGGTTGTTGTGTTGGTTGGGTTTTGGGAGGGTGGTGGTGGTGGTGGTGGTGGCAGTGTTTGGGTTGTTGTGTTGGTTGGGTTTTGGGAGGGTGGTGGTGGCAGTGTTTTGGTTGTTGTGTTGGTAGGGTTTTGGGAGGGTGGTGGTGGTGGCAGTGTTTGGGTTGTTGTGTTGGTTGGGTTTGGGGAGGGTGGTGGTGGTGGTGGTGGTGGTGGCAGTGTTTGGGTTATTGTTTGGGTTGTTGTGGGGGTTGTTGTGTTGGTGGGGTTTGGGTTATTGTTTGGGTTGTTGTGTTGGTGGGGTTTGGGTTATTGTTTGGGTTGTTGTGGGGGTTGTTGTGTTGGTAGGGTTTTGGGAGGGTGGTGGTGGTGGCAGTGTTTGGGTTGTTGTGTTGGTTGGGTTTGGGGAGGGTGGTGGTGGTGGTGGTGGTGGTGGCAGTGTTTGGGTTATTGTTTGGGTTGTTGTGGGGGTTGTTGTGTTGGTGGGGTTTGGGTTATTGTTTGGGTTGTTGTGTTGGTGGGGTTTGGGTTATTGTTTGGGTTGTTGTGGGGGTTGTTGTGTTGGTGGGGTTTGGGTTATTGTTTGGGTTGTTGTGGGGGTTGTTGTGTTGGTGGGGGTTGGGTAGGGTGATGGTGGGGGTGTTGTTTGGGTTGTTGTGGGGGTTGTTGTGTTGGTGGGGTTTGGGTTATTGTTTGGGTTGTTGTGTTGGTGGGGTTTGGGTTATTGTTTGGGTTGTTGTGTTGGTGGGGTTTGGGTTATTGTTTGGGTTGTTGTGGGGGTTGTTGTGTTGGTGGGGGTTGGGTAGGGTGATGGTGGGGGTGTTGTTTGGGTTGTTGTGGGGGTTGTTGTGTTGGTGGGGGTTGGGTAGGGTGATGGTGGGGGTGTTGTTTGGGTTGTGGTAGTTTCCATATCTTTTATTATTTGAGGAAAATTTTTTACCAAAATTTTCCCAAATTGTTTTTCTTGACATTTATACCGAAATAAAATATTTGAAAACAATACTGCAAATTCTTTTTTTTCTATAGTTTCTTTTACAATACTATGTATAATATCTCGAGGTATATTATCATGGTAAATGGTTTGGCATATGGTATCCATTCCTTCAATTAAAGATTGAATTAGTTTTTTTTTATCATTTACAGATACCTCTCGAAATTTTCGTATTGTAATCTCAATTTCGTTCGAGGATAAATCCATGAAACTTTTCAGAAAGCTACATTCCGGATTCCATTGAATATGAAGAAGTAGAGGCTTGTCAGAAATGTCAAAATTCCATAGCCCAAGATTACAAAAAGCACATTTCACATGATCACTAAGACCTGTATAAAAGAATCCAGCTGAACTTAGATCTTCTGAGTTTGGTAATGTAAGTGGCCATGTGCTAAAACTTTCCAGGCGATTTTTACAATCTTCATATGTTCGATCGACACTGGGACAATGAGGTGACAATGAGAGGACTAAATTGGATTGCAGAATAACTTCACATAACTCTAAAGGGACATTACCAACGGGTTTTCCCATGATAAATGGACAATAAGGAACTCTTTGTCTATGTTTATTATGTGGAATATCGTTTATTTGCCAGTTCTTGATAACTGTATTGCAGAAAATACATGCACATGCATCGTTTCTTTTAAGATAAAAAAATCCATCCCTAGCTAAATTTAGAGGGGAAATCCATGGGAATTTCCAATTGTTAAATGTGTCTAGACGTGCACTTTCAAACTTCAAAAAAAAAATGTTGTTAAACATTCTGATAGGTGTTTTAATTTGTGAAATAAATGTACAATTATGTTCTGGATATACAATTGCATTACTATTTATATTGAATGTAAGTGACAAACGACACTTTATACATTTCCATAGATTTTCTTGTTTGTTATAATAAAACCCATTTCGTTTTAAAATGTTTAAATTTATTTTGAAATTTAAACCTTCTAATGTTTTCATGCTATGTTGTCCACTCATTTTGGTATGTAATTAATGAATGGAAAATTTATTAAATCCGTCTGACCATATTATATATTTACTAGGCATGGCATTATATATATATATTTTTTTTTTATTTATATTTCAAGATTCTTCAGGTTTACAGTAAAGGCTTCAAACTCTTCTTTTCAATTCCAATTCCATTATCATCACTAGTGTTCTAGGCGATTTGTAAAAAAAAAACAAAAAAACTTGGTGGTTATATAATAAACATATTGAAATAAAATTAAAATAGTGATAGGATGATATCAAAGCAAAAGAAAAACGAAGAATTTTGCAGCAAACATGAATTTGAATTAAAAATTAGCCAAATGTTGGAAAAAGGTGGGCCTGGGAGTCGGAAAATTTTTACTCGAGAAAAATTAGCACAATACATTGAGGAAGTCAAAAATGCTAAATTGAAACTGAATTGGAAATCTTCTCATGAATATGATCTATTGTCTCGATATGATGTCAAAAATCTATTTGGGGATGACGTCTTAGTAACCATCGACGAAACTGAACGAAGAATGAAGCGGGGGACCAAGCGTAAACTGACCAGTGACAATCGTCATTCTACTAAGGCTGTAACAACAACAACAACAACAACAGGAACAACAACAGCTGATCCTGGCCGGATGTGTCGTCGTTTCATACATCAAGGGCAATTGTATGATACGATTTATGATGCACACAGAGCAGTTTGTCATGGAGGAGAAAAAAGAACTTATTTTGAAGCAAGTAAAACTATCGCTAACGTCACTCAACAATCGGTGAAACTCTTTATTTCACTCTGCCACATATGCAATTTGAAACGACTTCCTCGACGAAAAAAGGGGGTAATACGGCCCATTGTATCGACCAGTTTTGCGGAGCGAGGACAAATGGACTTAATAAATATGCAAAAAGAAGGAGGATGTGTGTATAAATATATTTTACATTATCAAGATCATTTAACAAAGTTTTCGGTTTTACGAGCTCTTCGCAGTAAACGGGCGATTGAAGTGGCACGCCACTTACTCGATATATTTGCTCTCTTGGGAGCCCCACGAATTCTGCAGAGCGATAACGGCCGTGAATTTGTGGCAGAGGTGATTCAAGAGCTAAAAAACGAAATGTGGCCCAACATGCTCCTCATTAATAGCAAACCTCGTCATCCACAGAGCCAAGGGAGCATTGAATGTACAAAAGAAAATGTAATCAAAATGCTTGGCAGTTGGATGTGTGAGAATCAAACGCGAGATTGGTTAGCTGGACTTCCCTTTGTGCAATTCACCAAAAACACAGCATATTCACGTGAAATTGGCGTATCGCCTTACAAGGCAGTTTTTGGTATAGAACCACCAATATATATGAATAATAATACACCTTCATTAATAAAGATGATGCAATTGAAATTAAGAGAAAAATAGAGGTGATGAGTTAATAGTACATTATTTCTTCAAATTTATTTATGTTAGTTAAAATGTACGTGCTAAATATCAAGGTTCATTATTAATTTATTTTTGTTTTTGTTTTTGTTTTAGGATACGAGAAGTTTGACTGAACTGAAAGTTGGTTGGGAATGAAAAAGACTAAATGAAACTAGTACTAGTGTCCCCCCCCCCACCAAAAAAAAAAAAGATATGAAAAACATACCTCATAAACCCAAAATGGTTCTAGATGGGTTCTACTGAAGATGGATGGGTACCCAGCATCATCACAATTGAAATTCATAATGCAAATATTGGATATAGGTTCGATGATAACTAAATTGTTTGTTGAACTAGTTTCCAACATTGACCATCATATATAGTAATCAACTCAAAAGTGGCATGGACCAGGGGAATCCGACTGTCTAATTAAAACAAAGCAAAGCAATGCGATGGTCAGAGATAGATGTTGATGTAATGTGATTTCTGCCCAGTGCTCGGAATGTCAAAGTGAAGAAATTCAAAGAAGCGCGGGTAAACGGCGTGAGTCCTATATCATACAGTGGGGAGTTGATGATTGAGATTCATTCAATAGGCCGTTACTTAACATATATTATATTAACCTAACCTAACCTATGTTAGGTTAGGTTATGTAGGGTTGGTTAGGTTCGGTCATATATCTACGTTAATTTTAACTCAAATAATTTTTTTTTTTAACTTCTGTAGTGATACTTTTTTTTAAATAATATTTACAATAAGAATAAAGGTATTTAAAAAAAAAATATATCATTTCTATACTACTTATTATTAAAATACTTATTTGTCAATTTAATTATATGGAGAATAAATGTGAATTGCTATATTCAATATCATAACCAGATTGTATTAACATGTGATACAAATAATACAACTGTAAATTATTTAAATTTGTGGTGTCAATTTTCCAATTTGGTGATAGATGAATAGGATTTTCTTTATAATAATTAATCAATGCATCATGAAAAATTTGCTCATTCGGCATTAAAATAAGTTGTTTGTAAATTGCATCTGAAATTTTATTTGGACATTTTGAAGAATTATAATACGGGATAACCATATTATTAATGATCATAAAAGCTAATTTGAAAGGTGAATTGGAATTATGAAAGTTGTTTTTATAATTTGAAATTTTTTCTTGTATAAATTGAACATATTTTCGTTTTTCTTCTTCATCATTTTGATTATTAATAAATATGTTTGTTTGATCCTCCACAATCATTAAATTTTCAGTATTATCTTCTTTGAATGGTGGCAGTGGCGATTGTTGCGGTGCCGGTTGCAGTGGTGATTGTTGCGGTGTCGGTTGCAGTAGTGATTGTTGCGGTGTCGGTTGCAGTGGTGATTGTTGCGGTGTCGGTTGCAGTGGTGATTGTTGCGGTGTCGGTTGCAGTGGTGATTGTGGCGGAGTCGGTGTCGGTGGTGATTGTGGTAGTGATGGTGATGGTAGGTGTGATAGGTCAGAATCCATTTTAAGGATTGATTTTGGGATTTTTTTTTATACATTTTATATATATATATAAAAAAGAGGGGCTGGATTTTTATTATAGAAAGAAACATTATACTAAGATGGTGAACCAATGTTTTCAAGTAGGGGTGGTGGTGGTGGTGGTGGTGTTGCTGCTGCTTTTGGTAATAAACCTTCATCTTGATTGATAAACGTTACAATTTCATCCTTTTTTCCCGGTTTGAATGATGTCAGTTAAGAGATGGGGATTTCGGGTTCTTAAACAATATTATCATTGGTCATCAATATCACTAAAAATACGAAAGTAATTCCATTCGTCACATGATTCCGTGTTAATATGTCACAAAAAATTATTCCTGTTGGGTGTATTCATGTTTAATCTTTTGCTGGTTTATATACCATTCTTCATAAACTTCCAACTTTCTAGTTAATTTCAAATGTACTTTTTTTATACATTAGATGCCAACTTTCTAGTTAATTTCAAATGTATTTTTTTTATACATTAGATGTCTATATGATTTAAAATAGTGTTGCCTTATCTAGATTTAAATAACCAAGTGTGTATATATGCTTGTGGGTGCCGGATGTCAAAGAGTGACTGAGGGGAGGAGCTGTGTGTGTGTGTGTGTGTGTCTTTATGTGTGTGACTTTGTATGTGTGTCTTTATGTGTGTGACTTTGTATGTGTGTGTGTATATGTGTATGTGTATGTGTGTGTGTGTGTGTGTGTGTGTCTTTGTGTGTGTGTGTATGTGTGTGTGTCTTTGTGTGTGTGTGTGTGTCTTTGTGTCTTTGTGTGTGTGTGTGTGTGTGTCTTTGTGTGTGTGTGTGTGTGTGTGTGTGTGTCGTTGTGTGTGTCTTTATGTGTGTGTAAGTGTGTGTGTCTTTGTGTCTTTGTGTGTGTGTGTGTGTGTCTTTGTGTGTGTCTTTGTGTCTTTGTGTGTGTGTGTGTCTTTGTGTCTTTGTGTGTGTAAGTGTGTGTGTAGTTGTGTCTTTGTGTGTGTGTGTGTCTTTGTGTTGGTGTGGGTGTGTGTCTTTGTGTTGGTGTGGGTGTGTGTGTGTGTGTGTCTGTGTGTGTGTGTGTGTGTGTGTGTGTGTGTGTGTGTGTGTGTGTGTGTGTGTGTGTGTGTGTGTGTGTGTGTGTGTGTGTGTGTGTTGTATAAAAGGAGGTGGGATCCCAGCAGTATCTCAATTCTCATCCTGCGTTTCTTTGGATATTACTACAGTGAACTTCTAAAAGTTATACTTACTACCATTGTGGTGTAGTATATTAACACTTACTAAGGCGTAAATTAAGGGGCCAAGTCCCCGGATTTAAAAAATTGTTGTAGGGTATTCATAATTTATTATCCTGATACATGTGAAAGGTGCTGCACCTAGGCCAAGTTTCAGCATCTCAGCCTAAATAGAGACGGAGAAAAAAAAAACAAAAAAAAGACGAATTTTTCAACCATGTTCAAAAAATTTCACAGCCCACAATTGTGAACCAAAATCATTTATAAGACACTCAGCTATGACCTTACTATATAATAAAGATTTGCATGTCACATTATTATCCCAGATGTATTTAGTGCAATAATACAGATTTTATAAAAGTTTCCCAAAAACGTATGCAACAAAATGAGGTGTATCATTATTTATAAAATCAATAAATCTACATAGATAAGAATAATGACATGCGTTTATAGAGGCGTATTTTCTACATATAATGTGCAAGTTTCATGTAAATAGAATAATAAATAAAGGCTGTGAAATTTTATCTAGTTTTAAAAGTTGGAGTTGCGTAGCGCGCTCTCAAAGTTTCTCAACCTGCGGTCACTCGTGAGTGGTGATTTACGCATTGCGGCCAGCTCGTATGGAGAGCTCGCATGCATCTAGCTGTCAATGCTTCTCTCTTGTTCGTTTGGTAAGTCATATTGCAGTACAAATAGCTAAAAATCCAAAAATAGCATGTTCTGGGAGATATTGTGTGAGCGCGTCAGCATACATCCTCTCTCCATGAGAGACACGCAGTCACTGACTGCATCACCCTCGTGTCAGACCATATGTTGTGTTGCCATATGGTTAGTTTATATTCATTTTATGCATAACATGTTATTTTCAACGCTATTACGAAAAATAAGACATCTACAACGTAAGATACAATACCCCGCTGCGTACTCACGGCGCGAGGACCAGATTCACGAAAGTTGCAGCGGGAAATTTGACTCTAATTACGTTATTTTTCAAGATATCATTAAACGGTTTGGACCACAGTGTTGCCAGAACGTTGTAGTATTTTTCGTAATTTTTCGTAAATATTCCATTTTTCATCGGATTTTCGGGTGACTTGGCCCCTAAGGTGTGAGTATTTCAGTGTTTTTTTCTTTTTTTTTTCTTTTTTTTCTTTTTTTTTTAAGTAGTAGATAACTTTCAATTTTTGATTGAGATTGTTTCTGTTTCTCCTTGAATAGATTGATGATCATCTTAGTCTATTTCAATACACCAGACTATTTCAATTATAATATATATATTTTTCAGGTTTTGAAAAATGAACCAAATGGATATTGGTAATGGGGAAGCAGTTGGCATTGAGAAATTGGGAAATGATGAAGAGAGGAAAGTAAATGAAGGAGGAGTTGAAGATGAAAAGGGAGATGAAGAAAGGGGAGAAGATGAAGATAAAAAGGTAACTGAAGAGGAAGATAAAGATATAAAGGTAATTGAAGAAGAAGATGAAGATATAAAGGTAATTGAAGAAGAAGATGAAGATAAAAAGGTAAATGAAGAGGAATATGAAAAAATCAAGTTTTTTATAAATAAATTTGACGCTCCATTTAAATATGACTCTAATTTTAAAAAATTTAAAAAATTGAAAAGTGAGCTAGATAGGATATTTCTTGAAACTAAATGTAAAGTTGAATGCTTAGAAAAATGTACATTCACTAAAGAAGAATTATCCGAATCCGGATTTCAAGATTTTATTAAATATGACCATATGGACCGGATATATAATTATTTCATTTATTATGGTTGGTATTCCACCATAACAGCAAGAATTAAGTATAATAATTGTTTGGTATATGTTCACATATATTATGTTTATGCAAACAATTGTTGTAATATGTGGGTTACTGAGGATGCTCAAATATTTCTTAAATTTCTTGTCATTGAATTTTTTCATCCAAGTAAACCCCATTCCGAAGAAATTTGGTTAGCTATGAAAAATGATAACTTAAATGTAGAGAAACCTCCACAATATACATATTAAGTTTTATCATGATGAGATGATGTAAAATAGGATTGAATGTTTTTTTTGAAGATAAAAAACACTAACACAATATTACCAGATTTTCTATGGTGGATGTGAAGGTCCTAATTCCACATACATCAAGTTAATATCTTGTGATGACCATGAATTCATCATTAAAAGGAAAGATGCCTTCACCTCAAATTTAATTCAAGCTATGATGTCAAGTTCAACAACGTGTATTGAACAGGAAAAAAATGAAATCCATTTTAAAACAATTCCGTAAGTATAAAGCTGTTAGAACAAAGTGTTATTATATAAACTGTTATATTTAGAGATAAACTGTTATTTAGAGAAACATATAAACTGTATATAATAAATAAATAATTATAATACTTTTATTTTTTTATTTTATTTCTTCAGATCATATCTTCTTCAAAAAGCGTGTACATATTTCACCTACAATACTCAATTCAAGAAAAATGAGATTACTACTGATCCTGAATTTCCAATTGAAAATAATATTGCTCTAGATCTGCTTTTGGTTGCTGATTTCCATGATTGTTAATAATGACATCCATAACCATATATTTTTTACTAAATGTTGAAAGATTAAAATATAAAAACAAGCTTTAATGTTATATTATTTTTAGTTTATTTTATGGCTTGAAAATGATTCCAACCCTTTTATTATTATTATTAATATTAATATTATTATTATTATTAATAATTATTCCAGTAATTCCAATGAATCAAGAGTATGATTGCAATGAAGTTATAGTATTGAAAGATTCAATTAAATACTGGTTTGATAGAGGTGATGAGCAAATTAAATATAAACATGAAGAACTTTTCAATATATATGATTTACTATCACAACAAGAATGGTTCGAGTTCCAGTTAAACTTTAAAGACACTATACAGGTATATATACTAATAGGACGAAATTCATCTATTATACTTCCAACCAAATAAACATAACTAACTTAGCGTCAATTTTAATAGAATGCCGTTATTATAATAATGAAAATGTACAAAGTTATAATGAAAATGTACAAAATTTATCTTTTATTAAAGATGCATATATGATTAGGACTCCTGTTAAATATATGAAATTTTCTGTATTGTGGGATTATAAAAATATACTACTATGTTGGAATCACTTGTCTAATAATAGTAGGAGGTATCAATAACGAAACTCAGGTGTGTAATAATTTACAAGATAATTTGAATGTCATAATGTGTTGGTTATATGAAAAATATAACATTACAATCCTTAATAATAGTTTAAATATAAATAACAGTAAATATGTTACAAATGGACCATTTATATAGGTATTACACACACGAAGAAAACGATATCATTATTTGTTAAGAAATTTTTCATTATATTAACAATTGTTTTCACAATTTTAAATGTTATAATTATTTTACATGGTGTTTTTAAATTGGTATGTTTTTTTTGTAATATCCCCTAAATTCCCATATATATCAGTATATATGACTTGAAATTTTAAATTGGTAATTCCAATCATTCCAACATTGAAGGAAAATATATGGGTGGTGAGCTGTACTTTGGTGGTAGGTAGCATGGTAGGTAGCCTTGGCTATTGGCTAAGATATAATAACTTAATCCTCAATAAAGAGTTTTAATTTTTGGACTGACATTATTGTAAGAAGGGCCTTTTGATATACTACTATGTTAATCACAATTACCTATTATTTGGGAAATTTGAGACAAATATATGATGATACTACCCTATTCAAACCCCAACCCTAAATAAATTTTGTTAACAATGAGTGAGTATTTCTATTTCACGATTTATAAATATGGCTCTCATTGTAATTGTGTTATGGACCCGACGCCTCCACAGAGAATGGAGAAGCGATGGTCAGCGCTGCTATCTATGAGCCGTCACCCACAAGTATGGGAAAAGAAGGCGCCCTCTTCTGGTCAAAAGTACAATTATCTAGTGGTGAGTGACTCTTACTATGATTGGACACGGAATGGATTATTACAGTGCGATAGGTGTGGAAGGAAGTGGACTCGACAAGGGTGTGGTCAGAGACAGTGTCCTGTGTGTGTCGCTCTACATAGCGACATTGACTCAATGATATTTTTTGGAGGCTACATTCAGTTTTATTATGTACATTAATGTACTTTCTATATATTTATATAATAAATAAAGAAGTAAGTAAATAAATAAACTTTTATTTATTTATCTCCATTCTTAGTGTTGTATTCCTTCCTATATGTTATGAACCTCATAAATTCCCCTTATGAAGCCAATGTACGTGATTTGTTAAAAACACTGAGCCCTGAAGATATTAGATGTCTGGCTCAGACATCAACAGGTAATCATCGCCTTTCACCTAAAAGTTCTCAAGAAGGCCCTAAATATAATTTTATTATACACTTCAGACTTGAAACGCTTGTTTTCTTATCGACGTCTTACTGCCCAAAATCTTTTTAACTACCTCTATAAAAATCAAGTACCATCAATGCCTTTTGCTAAGAAAATGGAATTGGTAATAGCTGTAAAAGAGTTTTGGACAAAGCAGCATGGTAAAATAGGTATCGGATATTCAACTGAACAAGGAAGAGCACATTCAAACCCCCAAACCGAAATTACAAGTGCTATCCAACTCTCAATACCGGAAATACGAACATCATTTTATGTTCCAATCCAAGTTTTATTCAATATACAACTGGTGAAACCAAGAATATAATTAAAAAATCCTAAACAATGTAGTTTTATGGGTACTGCAGAACGTACAAATTTAGGAACAGTACAATGTCAATGTTGATTCATATATAAGTACACTATTACAGCATCAGACAGAAGAGAGTGAAATTAAAACTTTACTCAAACAAATAATGAAAAAAACAACCTGTCTTATGTGATGATGTTCCTAAAACTTCTATTCGAACTAATAATGAAAAAAACAAATTTGTATGTGGTGTTCTTTCCCCGGTAGAACATAAAATGGAAGTTATAAGAAGTGACGAGTTTATACAAAAATTTTGTAAATGGTATTTTAGAATGATTAATCGTTTGCAGCCAGAGTGTTTCCACCTACCCGGAGATACTTTTCGAGGTGATATTTTTTATGACAACAGTTACACTGATATTACTTAATTGGCCAGTCAAATAGTGAGAGACATGCTTTTGGAGGAGGAAATACTTTCCAACTTTTAAAACAAACATTTCAAGAGTATAAGATTCAGTTCAGTCCTAATTTAGAAAATGGAATACAAGCTTATCAATCCAATTTTGGTATGGTCAAAATCAGTTGTTGTGGCACCATACATATCCGAAACTCATGTGTGGGAATTTTTGAACAAGAAACGGGTATGGTATGCAGTCCAAATAATCATGTATGGAAGATAATGTATATAAAGATAAATTTAAAACATGCTAGTACACATAAACCTCCAAGTCTACCTTCATGTCAAGTGTTTGAAATTAAAATTTGAAATGGGTTTTTTGATTAACAACGAATAAATAACAGAATAAGTGAAATCTATAGACTTTACTTCTCCGGGATGTAGACGTATTCTGTCAGGATATTCTTTTGATTTATAAATATACTATTTTAATTGATATAATCGCAAGATAAAGATTGTGTAATAACATTATGTACTTTTGAATAATATTATATATATTTTTTTTTTTCCAAAGATATAAAATATGGGTTCTGTACCAAGATATAACCATTAAGGTTCCTAGACTCATCACAAGGATAACTAGTGGCACTAAAAGGCAAGTAGTTATTTCAGTCAAACTAAAATGGAATGGAATTGGTGTATATATGACATGAATAGTATGGTTTGGTCCATTTAGATCTATTTTCTAAACATGTTATTTTCATGTTTTTTTCAGGAGGATATTCTAGCAATAATCATCATGGTATCGTCCTCCAAAATCACCAAAATCAACAAACCCCTAAAATTATCAAGAAAAATCCCACTTTTGATGATAAATTTTTTGAACTTTTAATTAATGAGCGAGTGAAGAAAGTGGTGGACATGCTTATCAGTGTCCATGGTATTCATGGTAAAAGGAAAATTTATATCATCTCCAAGTTGGAAGATTGCTGGAATATGAGATCAACTATTCCACTAAAGCGAGACACTTATATAAATTTATGTTTATCATTGTTAAGAGATCCAGCATATTCACATGATACCTCTTAGGAAATTTAATGTTTTAACCCATAATGAATGTGGTGATTACATGTTTGGACATCCTGTTATAGTCAATGATAACCAACGAACAGGAAGTCAGATTGATATTCAATACTCATGTTCGGAAGTGATTATCGGGACAGTGACTACTGAACAAGGACTGGTCAATGGTTTCATAAATACAGGAAAAATTACATTTACAAGTGTTAGGTGTACCTTTCTTGAATATTCAAAGGCTAAAAAATTCTATGATATGTTCATTTTAAATTGAACTATATATATATATTTTTTTTTTTTTAAATCAGTTCATATTTAGGTAGGGTTGATTTTAGGTTTGGTCATATAGATATTTAGGTAAGGCTGCGATATTGACACTACTAAATACCTAACCATAAAAATACCTTTATGGTTTATATGACAGACAATCTGTAAAATATTTTTTAATAAATAGAATCATCCAGTCTGCTATATCTATGTGGTTTTCATGTGAACCCTGTTTTGTTATAATAAGAATAACTTCATATATAATGAAAAAATTCTAATACAAGCTATATATTTATTTATTTACCATAATTTTTGAAAATATATTTTCAATTTTCTTCTATAAATTTACCATGGTCTGTACTGTAGGTGTTTACCACAGCTCTGTTTTGTATATTTATACCAGGGGAGCCAGACAGATCACTGATAAGTGATCCAGTCACCAGAGACACTAGTGTGTTGTACCAGTAACCAGACACACTAGTGTGTTGTACCAGCTTCACACCAGTGGGCTATTTAGAATTTATTTCAGAAAAATTATGGTAAATCGCAAATACACAAATAAACAAAGAAAACAACTATTTAATCATAGAAAGAAATTGGTATAGGTTATAAAAAAAAATGAATAAAAATCTTCTAATTGATAATAATAAGATCAATGACAAGTTTTTACTAGGCCTAACTCTAATTATGAATCAAAATTTATGTTTAAAACTTTCAAATTTTTCTTCATTCCAATATTATGGAAAAGATAATATACTCCATATACATCCTGTATTATGTGAAATGAAGCCACTAGGTTTACTGGGCCAGTCATTAGATTCACTTTATCTTTCAAAGAAAATTATACCTAAAGAAATTCAGATAATATACATTAGCCCTCATCATATTTTTTCTCACGAAACCAATGGCCAAATTACAGCTGATTTACTCTTAGGTGGTTTCAAGAATAATATTACGCCACTTTATCTCTTAAATGAACATGATCTAAATTCCCTTGTTGCAAATCCCTCTCACAGATTTAGACTTATAGATGGTCGATCGGTAGAAATGTTTGATAATATGTGGAAGCTAGGAACTAATGATTGTGCAATTGATAGTAAAGATCATAATAATGATTTATTGGGAATTCGTCCCATTTTGGGCTTGTGTGATTTATTTTCTATTTCTAAGCGTTTAATATATTTAACCCAATTGAGCGATTTGATCAATAAAATTCACCAAGTATTTAATATAATTAAATATTTTCCCTATCTAATACATCCATATCGTTTGCTGGTTTCTGAAACAGGGAAATTTTATATTATGTCATTTAGTCTCCTTCATTATTTATTTTCACCTCATGCAGAAACCAAAAAAATTAAAGATATTGTGTTTTCTCATCCCCAATCTTTAATACAACGTACTGAAAATATTGAAAATATTGAAAGTAATACTCTAAATAGAATCAAAGTTAAATGCAAAGAAAATTTAATAATAGTAGCAAAGACTTCAAAATATATCATAATTATTTAGCTCAAAGTAATTGTCGTCTACTTCTCGATATGTTACACTCTCTATTTGTAACTATTATATGGATTGCTAATGGTGGAGGAGTTATACATAAACAACATACATTGGTACGCAATTATTTGACCTTACAAGGGAATATTACCTTAAAACCCACTCACTCCCAAAATCCATATAAAGTTACATCACGAAAACCTATTCATAATCCTAGACTACCTTCTTCTTCCCAACCACCATCTCAACTTGAACTAACATCATCTCCACCATCACCATTATCTAATAATGTTAATCAACAACTGAATTGCCAGAATCCATATGGTTTATGTCATGCACAGATTATTTACAGTTCATTCCATACAGATGAAATCAAATGTAATGTGGCTCAACATGTTCATAATTATGGTTGCCTTCATTTGTTGAATTATACTCCAACAGTTCTTGAGGAAGCCTTTAGTGAAACATTAACATCACACAGAGATAATATTCTAACTGATGTAATTGAAAATGAGATCAATATAATTTTAGCATTTATATCACAGATAAAAAAGGAGCTCGAGTCAACAATAATTTAATATATATATATATATATATATATGTCGTACCTAGTAGCCAGAATGCACTTATCAGCCTACTATAGCAAGGCCCGATTTGCCTAATAAGCCAAGTTTTCCTGAATTAATATATTTTCTCTAATTTTTTTTCTTATGAAATGATAAAGTACCCATTTCATTATGTATGAGGACAAGTTTTTTTTATTGGAGTTAAAATTAACGTAAATATATGACCGAACCTAACCAACCCTACCTAACCTAACCTAACCTATCTTTATAGGTTAGATTAGGTTTGGTAGCCGAAAAAGTTAGGTTAGGTTAGGTTAGGTTAGTCGAAAAATAATTAAATCATGAAAATTTGGCTTATTAGGCAAATCGGGCCTTGCATAGTAGGCTGATAAGTGCGTTTGGCTACTAGGTACGACAATATATTATATATATATATATAGTATATATATATATATATATTAAATTATTGTTGACTCCGAGCTCCTTTTTTATCTGTGATATAAATGCTAAAATTATATTGATCTCATTTGTCCAATTACATCAGTTAGAATATTATCTCTGTGTGATGTTAATGTTTCACTAAAGGCTTCCTCAAGAACTGTTGGAGGTATAATTCAACAAATGAAGGCAACCATAAATTATGAACATGTTGAGCCACATTACATTTGATTTCATCTGTATGGAATGAACTGTAAATAATCTGTGCATGACATAAACCATATGGATTCTGGCAATTCAGTTGTTGATTAACATTATTAGATAATGGTGATGGTGGAGATGATGTTAGTTCAAGTTGAGATGGTAGTTGGGAAGAAGAAGGTAGTCTAGGATTATGAATAGGTTTTCGTGATGTAACTTTATATGGATTTTGGGAGTGAGTGGGTTTTAAGGTAATATTCCCTTGTAAGGTCAAATAATTGCGTACCAATGTATGTTGTTTATGTATAACTCCTCCACCATTAGCAATCCATATAATAGTTACAAATAGAGAGTGTAACATATCGAGAAGTAGACGACAATTACTTTGAGCTAAATAATTATGATATATTTTGAAGTCTTTGCTACTTATTATTAAATTTTCTTTGCATTTAACTTTGATTCTATTTAGAGTATTACTTTCAATATTTTCAATATTTTCAGTACGTTGTATTAAAGATTGGGGATGAGAAAACACAATATCTTTAATTTTTTTGGTTTCTGCATGAGGTGAAAATAAATAATGAAGGAGACTAAATGACATAATATAAAATTTCCCTGTTTCAGAAACCAGCAAACGATATGGATGTATTAGATAGGGAAAATATTTAATTATATTAAATACTTGGTGAATTTTATTGATCAAATCGCTCAATTGGGTTAAATATATTAAACGCTTAGAAATAGAAAATAAATCACACAAGCCCAAAATGGGACGAATTCCCAATAAATCATTATTATGATCTTTACTATCAATTGCACAATCATTAGTTCCTAGCTTCCACATATTATCAAACATTTCTACCGATCGACCATCTATAAGTCTAAATCTGTGAGAGGGATTTGCAACAAGGGAATTTAGATCATGTTCATTTAAGAGATAAAGTGGCGTAATATTATTCTTGAAACCACCTAAGAGTAAATCAGCTGTAATTTGGCCATTGGTTTCGTGAGAAAAAATATGATGAGGGCTAATGTATATTATCTGAATTTCTTTAGGTATAATTTTCTTTGAAAGATAAAGTGAATCTAATGACTGGCCCAGTAAACCTAGTGGCTTCATTTCACATAATACAGGATGTATATGGAGTATATTATCTTTTCCATAATATTGGAATGAAGAAAAATTTGAAAGTTTTAAACATAAATTTTGATTCATAATTAGAGTTAGGCCTAGTAAAAACTTGTCATTGATCTTATTATTATCAATTAGAAGATTTGTATTCATTTTTTTTTTTATAACCTATACCAATTTCTTTCTATGATTAAATAGTTGTTTTCTTTGTTTATTTGTGTATTTGCGATTTACCATAATTTTTCTGAAATAAATTCTAAATAGCCCACTGGTGTGAAGCTGGTACAACACACTAGTGTGTCTGGTTACTGGTACAACACACTAGTGTCTCTGGTGACTGGATCACTTATCAGTGATCTGTCTGGCTCCCCTGGTATAAATATACAAAAACAGAGCTGTGGTAAACACCTACAGTAACAGACCATGGTAAATTTATAGAAGAAAATTGAAAATATATTTTCATAAATTATGGTAAATAAATAAATATATAGTTGTATTAGAATTTTTTCATTATATATGAAGTTATTCTTATTATAACAAAACAGGGTTCACATGAAAACCACATAGATATAGCAGACTGGATGATTCTATTTATTAAAAAATATTTTACAGATTGTCTGTCATATAAACCATAAAGGTATTTTTATGGTTAGGTATTTAGTAGTGTCAATATCGCAGCCTACCTAAATATCTATATGACCAAACCTAAAATCAACCCTACCTAAATATGAACTGATTTAAAAAAAAAAAAATATATATATATAGTTCAATTTAAAATGAACATATCATAGAATTTTTTAGCCTTTGAATATTCAAGAAAGGTACACCTAACACTTGTAAATGTAATTTTTCCTGTATTTATGAAACCATTGACCAGTCCTTGTTCAGTAGTCACTGTCCCGATAATCACTTCCGAACATGAGTATTGAATATCAATCTGACTTCCTGTTCGTTGGTTATCATTGACTATAACAGGATGTCCAAACATGTAATCGCCACATTCATTATGGGTTAAAACATTAAATTTCCTAAGAGTATCATGTGAATATGCTGGATCTCTTAACAATGATAAACATAAATTTATATAAGTGTCTCGCTTTAGTGGAATAGTTGATCTCATATTCCAGCAATCTTCCAACTTGGAGATGATATAAATTTTCCTTTTACCATGAATACCATGGACACTGATAAGCATGTCCACCACTTTCTTCACTCGCTCATTAATTAAAAGTTCAAAAAATTTATCATCAAAAGTGGGATTTTTCTTGATAATTTTAGGGGTTTTGTTGATTTTGGTGATTTTGGAGGACGATACCATGATGATTATTGCTAGAATATCCTCCTGAAAAAAACATGAAATAACATGTTTAGAAATAGATCTAAATGGGAGCAAACCATACTATTCATGTCATATATACACCAATTCCATTCCATTTTAGTTTGACTGAAATAACTACTTGCCTTTTAGTGCCACTAGTTATCCTTGTGATGAGTCTAGGAACCTTAATGGTTATATCTTAGTACAGAACCCATATTTTATATCTTTGGAAAAAAAAAATATATATAATATTATTCAAAAGTACATAATGTTATTACACAATCTTTATCTTGCGATTATATCAATTAAAATAGTATATTTATAAATCAAAAAGAATATCCTGACAGAATACGTCTACATCCCGGAGAAGTAAAGTCTATAGATTTCACTTATTCTGTTATTTATTCGTTGTTAATCAAAAAACCCATTTCAAATTTTAATTTCAAACACTTGACATGAAGGTAGACTTGGAGGTTTATGTGTACTAGCATGTTTTAAATTTATCTTTATATACATTATCTTCCATACATGATCATTTGGACTGCATACCATACCCGTTTCTTGTTCAAAAATTCCCACACATGAGTTTCGGATATGTATGGTGCCACAACAACTGATTTTGACCATACCAAAATTGGATTGATAAGCTCGTATTCCATTTTCTAAATTAGGACTGAACTGAATCTTATACTCTTGAAATGTTTGTTTTTAAAAGTTGGAAAGTATTTCCTCCTCCAAAAGCATGTCTCTCACTATTTGACTGGCCAATTAAGTAAATATCAGTGTAACTGTTGTCATAAAAAATATCACCTCGAAAAGTATCTCTGGGTAGGTGGAAACACTCTGGCTGCAAACGATTAATCATTCTAAAATACCACTTACAAAATTTTTGTATAAACTCGTCACTTCTTATAATTTCCATTTTATGTTCTACCGAGGAAAGAACACCACATACAAATTTGTTTTTTTCATTATTAGTTCGAATAGAAGTTTTAGGAACATCATCACATAAGACAGGTTGTTTTTTTTCATTATTTGTTTGAGTAAAAGTTTTAATTTCACTCTCTTCTGTCTGATGCTGTAATAGTGTACTTATATATGAATCACATTGACATTGTACTGTTCCTAAATTTGTACGTTCTGCAGTACCCATAAAACTACATTGTTTAGGATTTTTAATTATATTCTTGGTTTCACCAGTTGTATATTGAATAAAACTTGGATGGGAACATAAAATGATGTTCGTATTTCCGGCTATTGAGAGTTGGATAGCACTTGTAATTTCGGTTTGGGGGTTTGAATGTGCTCTTCCTTGTTCAGTTGAATATCCGATACCTATTTTACCATGCTGCTTTGTCCAAAACTCTTTTACAGCTATTACCAATTCCATTTTCTTAGCAAAAGGCATTGATGGTACTTGATTTTTATAGAGGTAGTTAAAAAGATTTTGGGCAGTAAGACGTCGATAAGAAAACAAGCGTTTCAAGTCTGAAGTGTAAAATAAAATTATATTTAGGGCCTCTTGAGAACTTTTAGGTGAAAGGCGATGATTACCTGTTGATGTCTGAGCCAGACATCTAATATCTTCAGGGCTCAGTGTTTTTAACAAATCACGTACATTGGCTTCATAAGGGGAATTTATGAGTTTCATAACATATAGGAAGGAATACAACACTAAGAATGGAGATAAATAACATAAAAGTTTATTTATTTACTTACTTCTTTATTTATTATATAAATATATAGAAAGTACATTAATGTACATAATAAAACTGAATGTAGCCTCCAAAAAAATATCATTGAGTCAATGTCGCTATGTAGAGCGACACACACAGGACACTGTCTCTGACCACACCCTTGTCGAGTCCACTTCCTCCACACCTATCGCACTGTAATAATCCATTCCGTGTCCAATCATAGTAAGAGTCACTCACCACTGATAATTGTACTTTTGACCAGAAGAGGGCGCCTTCTTTTCCCATACTTGTGGGTGACGGCTCATAGATAGCAGCGCTACCATCGCTTCTCCATTCTCTGTGGAGGCGTCGGGTCCATAACACAATTACAATGAGAGCCATATTTATAAATCGTGAAATAGAAATACTCACTCATTGTTAACAAAATTTATTTAGGGTTGGGGTTTGAATAGGGTAGTATCATCATATATTTGTCTCAAATTTCCCAAATAATAGGTAATTGTGATTAACATAGTAGTATATCAAAAGGCCCTTCTTACAATAATGTCAGTCCAAAAATTAAAACTCTTTATTGAGGATTAAGTTATTATATCTTAGCCAATAGCCAAGGCTACCTACCATGCTACCTACCACCAAAGTACAGCTCACCACCCATATATTTTCCTTCAATGTTGGAATGATTGGAATTACCAATTTAAAATTTCAAGTCATATATATGATATATATGGGAATTTAGGGGATATTACAAAAAAAACATACCAATTTAAAAACACCATGTAAAATAATTATAACATTTAAAATTGTGAAAACAATTGTTAATATAATGAAAAATTTCTTAACAAATAATGATATCGTTTTCTTCGTGTGTGTAATACCTATATAAATGGTCCCATTTGTAACATATTTACTGTTATTTATATTTAAACTATTATTAAGGATTGTAATGTTATATTTTTCATATAACCAACACATTATGACATTCAAATTATCTTGTAAATTATTACACACCTGAGTTTCGTTATTGATACCTCCTACTATTATTGACAAGTGATTCCAACATAGTAGTATATTTTTATAATCCCACAATACAGAAAATTTCATATATTTAACAGGAGTCCTAATCATATATGCATCTTTAATAAAAGATAAATTTTGTACATTTTCATTATAACTTTGTACATTTTCATTATTATAATAACGGCATTCTATTAAAATTGACGCTAAGTTAGTTATGTTTATTTGGTTTGGAAGTATAATAGATGAATTTCGTCCTATTAGTATATATACCTGTATAGTGTCTTTAAAGTTTAACTGGAACTCGAACCATTCTTGTTGTGATAGTAAATCATATATATTGAAAAGTTCTTCATGTTTATATTTAATTTGCTCATCACCTCTATCAAACCAGTATTTAATTGAATCTTTCAATACTATAACTTCATTGCAATCATACTCTTGATTCATTGGAATTACTGGAATAATTATTAATAATAATAATAATATTAATATTAATAATAATAATAAAAGGGTTGGAATCATTTTCAAGCCATAAAATAAACTAAAAATAATATAACATTAAAGCTTGTTTTTATATTTTAATCTTTCAACATTTAGTAAAAAATATATGGTTATGGATGTCATTATTAACAATCATGGAAATCAGCAACCAAAAGCAGATCTAGAGCAATATTATTTTCAATTGGAAATTCAGGATCAGTAGTAATCTCATTTTTCTTGAATTGAGTATTGTAGGTGAAATATGTACACGCTTTTTGAAGAAGATATGATCTGAAGAAATAAAATAAAAAAATAAAAGTATTATAATTATTTATTTATTATATACAGTTTATATGTTTCTCTAAATAACAGTTTATCTCTAAATATAACAGTTTATATAATAACACTTTGTTCTAACAGCTTTATACTTACGGAATTGTTTTAAAATGGATTTCATTTTTTTCCTGTTCAATACACGTTGTTGAACTTGACATCATAGCTTGAATTAAATTTGAGGTGAAGGCATCTTTCCTTTTAATGATGAATTCATGGTCATCACAAGATATTAACTTGATGTATGTGGAATTAGGACCTTCACATCCACCATAGAAAATCTGGTAATATTGTGTTAGTGTTTTTTATCTTCAAAAAAAACATTCAATCCTATTTTACATCATCTCATCATGATAAAACTTAATATGTATATTGTGGAGGTTTCTCTACATTTAAGTTATCATTTTTCATAGCTAACCAAATTTCTTCGGAATGGGGTTTACTTGGATGAAAAAATTCAATGACAAGAAATTTAAGAAATATTTGAGCATCCTCAGTAACCCACATATTACAACAATTGTTTGCATAAACATAATATATGTGAACATATACCAAACAATTATTATACTTAATTCTTGCTGTTATGGTGGAATACCAACCATAATAAATGAAATAATTATATATCCGGTCCATATGGTCATATTTAATAAAATCTTGAAATCCGGATTCGGATAATTCTTCTTTAGTGAATGTACATTTTTCTAAGCATTCAACTTTACATTTAGTTTCAAGAAATATCCTATCTAGCTCACTTTTCAATTTTTTAAATTTTTTAAAATTAGAGTCATATTTAAATGGAGCGTCAAATTTATTTATAAAAAACTTGATTTTTTCATATTCCTCTTCATTTACCTTTTTATCTTCATCTTCTTCTTCAATTACCTTTATATCTTCATCTTCTTCTTCAATTACCTTTATATCTTTATCTTCCTCTTCAGTTACCTTTTTATCTTCATCTTCTCCCCTTTCTTCATCTCCCTTTTCATCTTCAACTCCTCCTTCATTTACTTTCCTCTCTTCATCATTTCCCAATTTCTCAATGCCAACTGCTTCCCCATTACCAATATCCATTTGGTTCATTTTTCAAAACCTGAAAAATATATATATTATAATTGAAATAGTCTGGTGTATTGAAATAGACTAAGATGATCATCAATCTATTCAAGGAGAAACAGAAACAATCTCAATCAAAAATTGAAAGTTATCTACTACTTAAAAAAAAAAGAAAAAAAAAGAAAAAAAAAAGAAAAAAAACACTGAAATACTCACACCTTAGGGGCCAAGTCACCCGAAAATCCGATGAAAAATGGAATATTTACGAAAAATTACGAAAAATACTACAACGTTCTGGCAACACTGTGGTCCAAACCGTTTAATGATATCTTGAAAAATAACGTAATTAGAGTCAAATTTCCCGCTGCAACTTTCGTGAATCTGGTCCTCGCGCCGTGAGTACGCAGCGGGGTATTGTATCTTACGTTGTAGATGTCTTATTTTTCGTAATAGCGTTGAAAATAACATGTTATGCATAAAATGAATATAAACTAACCATATGGCAACACAACATATGGTCTGACACGAGGGTGATGCAGTCAGTGACTGCGTGTCTCTCATGGAGAGAGGATGTATGCTGACGCGCTCACACAATATCTCCCAGAACATGCTATTTTTGGATTTTTAGCTATTTGTACTGCAATATGACTTACCAAACGAACAAGAGAGAAGCATTGACAGCTAGATGCATGCGAGCTCTCCATACGAGCTGGCCGCAATGCGTAAATCACCACTCACGAGTGACCGCAGGTTGAGAAACTTTGAGAGCGCGCTACGCAACTCCAACTTTTAAAACTAGATAAAATTTCACAGCCTTTATTTATTATTCTATTTACATGAAACTTGCACATTATATGTAGAAAATACGCCTCTATAAACGCATGTCATTATTCTTATCTATGTAGATTTATTGATTTTATAAATAATGATACACCTCATTTTGTTGCATACGTTTTTGGGAAACTTTTATAAAATCTGTATTATTGCACTAAATACATCTGGGATAATAATGTGACATGCAAATCTTTATTATATAGTAAGGTCATAGCTGAGTGTCTTATAAATGATTTTGGTTCACAATTGTGGGCTGTGAAATTTTTTGAACATGGTTGAAAATTCGTCTTTTTTTTGTTTTTTTTTTCTCCGTCTCTATTTAGGCTGAGATGCTGAAACTTGGCCTAGGTGCAGCACCTTTCACATGTATCAGGATAATAAATTATGAATACCCTACAACAATTTTTTAAATCCGGGGACTTGGCCCCTTAATTTACGCCTTAGTAAGTGTTAATATACTACACCACAATGGTAGTAAGTATAACTTTTAGAAGTTCACTGTAGTAATATCCAAAGAAACGCAGGATGAGAATTGAGATACTGCTGGGATCCCACCTCCTTTTATACAACACACACACACACACACACACACACACACACACACACACACACACACACACACACACACACACACACACACACACACACACACACACAGACACACACACACACACACCCACACCAACACAAAGACACACACCCACACCAACACAAAGACACACACACACACAAAGACACAACTACACACACACTTACACACACAAAGACACAAAGACACACACACACACAAAGACACAAAGACACACACAAAGACACACACACACACACACAAAGACACAAAGACACACACACTTACACACACATAAAGACACACACAACGACACACACACACACACACACACACACACAAAGACACACACACACACACACACAAAGACACAAAGACACACACACACACACAAAGACACACACACATACACACACACACAAAGACACACACACACACACACACACACATACACATACACATATACACACACACATACAAAGTCACACACATAAAGACACACATACAAAGTCACACACATAAAGACACACACACACACACACACAGCTCCTCCCCTCAGTCACTCTTTGACATCCGGCACCCACAAGCATATATACACACTTGGTTATTTAAATCTAGATAAGGCAACACTATTTTAAATCATATAGACATCTAATGTATAAAAAAAATACATTTGAAATTAACTAGAAAGTTGGCATCTAATGTATAAAAAAAGTACATTTGAAATTAACTAGAAAGTTGGAAGTTTATGAAGAATGGTATATAAACCAGCAAAAGATTAAACATGAATACACCCAACAGGAATAATTTTTTGTGACATATTAACACGGAATCATGTGACGAATGGAATTACTTTCGTATTTTTAGTGATATTGATGACCAATGATAATATTGTTTAAGAACCCGAAATCCCCATCTCTTAACTGACATCATTCAAACCGGGAAAAAAGGATGAAATTGTAACGTTTATCAATCAAGATGAAGGTTTATTACCAAAAGCAGCAGCAACACCACCACCACCACCACCACCCCTACTTGAAAACATTGGTTCACCATCTTAGTATAATGTTTCTTTCTATAATAAAAATCCAGCCCCTCTTTTTTTATATATATATATAAAATGTATAAAAAAAAATCCCAAAATCAATCCTTAAAATGGATTCTGACCTATCACACCTACCATCACCATCACTACCACAATCACCACCGACACCGACTCCGCCACAATCACCACTGCAACCGACACCGCAACAATCACCACTGCAACCGACACCGCAACAATCACCACTGCAACCGACACCGCAACAATCACTACTGCAACCGACACCGCAACAATCACCACTGCAACCGGCACCGCAACAATCGCCACTGCCACCATTCAAAGAAGATAATACTGAAAATTTAATGATTGTGGAGGATCAAACAAACATATTTATTAATAATCAAAATGATGAAGAAGAAAAACGAAAATATGTTCAATTTATACAAGAAAAAATTTCAAATTATAAAAACAACTTTCATAATTCCAATTCACCTTTCAAATTAGCTTTTATGATCATTAATAATATGGTTATCCCGTATTATAATTCTTCAAAATGTCCAAATAAAATTTCAGATGCAATTTACAAACAACTTATTTTAATGCCGAATGAGCAAATTTTTCATGATGCATTGATTAATTATTATAAAGAAAATCCTATTCATCTATCACCAAATTGGAAAATTGACACCACAAATTTAAATAATTTACAGTTGTATTATTTGTATCACATGTTAATACAATCTGGTTATGATATTGAATATAGCAATTCACATTTATTCTCCATATAATTAAATTGACAAATAAGTATTTTAATAATAAGTAGTATAGAAATGATATATTTTTTTTTTAAATACCTTTATTCTTATTGTAAATATTATTTAAAAAAAGTATCACTACAGAAGTTAAAAAAAAAAATTATTTGAGTTAAAATTAACGTAGATATATGACCGAACCTAACCAACCCTACATAACCTAACCTAACATAGGTTAGGTTAGGTTAATATAATATATGTTAAGTAACGGCCTATTGAATGAATCTCAATCATCAACTCCCCACTGTATGATATAGGACTCACGCCGTTTACCCGCGCTTCTTTGAATTTCTTCACTTTGACATTCCGAGCACTGGGCAGAAATCACATTACATCAACATCTATCTCTGACCATCGCATTGCTTTGCTTTGTTTTAATTAGACAGTCGGATTCCCCTGGTCCATGCCACTTTTGAGTTGATTACTATATATGATGGTCAATGTTGGAAACTAGTTCAACAAACAATTTAGTTATCATCGAACCTATATCCAATATTTGCATTATGAATTTCAATTGTGATGATGCTGGGTACCCATCCATCTTCAGTAGAACCCATCTAGAACCATTTTGGGTTTATGAGGTATGTTTTTCATATCTTTTTTTTTTTGGTGGGGGGGGGGACACTAGTACTAGTTTCATTTAGTCTTTTTCATTCCCAACCAACTTTCAGTTCAGTCAAACTTCTCGTATCCTAAAACAAAAACAAAAACAAAAATAAATTAATAATGAACCTTGATATTTAGCACGTACATTTTAACTAACATAAATAAATTTGAAGAAATAATGTACTATTAACTCATCACCTCTATTTTTCTCTTAATTTCAATTGCATCATCTTTATTAATGAAGGTGTATTATTATTCATATATATTGGTGGTTCTATACCAAAAACTGCCTTGTAAGGCGATACGCCAATTTCACGTGAATATGCTGTGTTTTTGGTGAATTGCACAAAGGGAAGTCCAGCTAACCAATCTCGCGTTTGATTCTCACACATCCAACTGCCAAGCATTTTGATTACATTTTCTTTTGTACATTCAATGCTCCCTTGGCTCTGTGGATGACGAGGTTTGCTATTAATGAGGAGCATGTTGGGCCACATTTCGTTTTTTAGCTCTTGAATCACCTCTGCCACAAATTCACGGCCGTTATCGCTCTGCAGAATTCGTGGGGCTCCCAAGAGAGCAAATATATCGAGTAAGTGGCGTGCCACTTCAATCGCCCGTTTACTGCGAAGAGCTCGTAAAACCGAAAACTTTGTTAAATGATCTTGATAATGTAAAATATATTTATACACACATCCTCCTTCTTTTTGCATATTTATTAAGTCCATTTGTCCTCGCTCCGCAAAACTGGTCGATACAATGGGCCGTATTACCCCCTTTTTTCGTCGAGGAAGTCGTTTCAAATTGCATATGTGGCAGAGTGAAATAAAGAGTTTCACCGATTGTTGAGTGACGTTAGCGATAGTTTTACTTGCTTCAAAATAAGTTCTTTTTTCTCCTCCATGACAAACTGCTCTGTGTGCATCATAAATCGTATCATACAATTGCCCTTGATGTATGAAACGACGACACATCCGGCCAGGATCAGCTGTTGTTGTTCCTGTTGTTGTTGTTGTTGTTGTTACAGCCTTAGTAGAATGACGATTGTCACTGGTCAGTTTACGCTTGGTCCCCCGCTTCATTCTTCGTTCAGTTTCGTCGATGGTTACTAAGACGTCATCCCCAAATAGATTTTTGACATCATATCGAGACAATAGATCATATTCATGAGAAGATTTCCAATTCAGTTTCAATTTAGCATTTTTGACTTCCTCAATGTATTGTGCTAATTTTTCTCGAGTAAAAATTTTCCGACTCCCAGGCCCACCTTTTTCCAACATTTGGCTAATTTTTAATTCAAATTCATGTTTGCTGCAAAATTCTTCGTTTTTCTTTTGCTTTGATATCATCCTATCACTATTTTAATTTTATTTCAATATGTTTATTATATAACCACCAAGTTTTTTGTTTTTTTTTTACAAATCGCCTAGAACACTAGTGATGATAATGGAATTGGAATTGAAAAGAAGAGTTTGAAGCCTTTACTGTAAACCTGAAGAATCTTGAAATATAAATAAAAAAAAATATATATATATAATGCCATGCCTAGTAAATATATAATATGGTCAGACGGATTTAATAAATTTTCCATTCATTAATTACATACCAAAATGAGTGGACAACATAGCATGAAAACATTAGAAGGTTTAAATTTCAAAATAAATTTAAACATTTTAAAACGAAATGGGTTTTATTATAACAAACAAGAAAATCTATGGAAATGTATAAAGTGTCGTTTGTCACTTACATTCAATATAAATAGTAATGCAATTGTATATCCAGAACATAATTGTACATTTATTTCACAAATTAAAACACCTATCAGAATGTTTAACAACATTTTTTTTTGAAGTTTGAAAGTGCACGTCTAGACACATTTAACAATTGGAAATTCCCATGGATTTCCCCTCTAAATTTAGCTAGGGATGGATTTTTTTATCTTAAAAGAAACGATGCATGTGCATGTATTTTCTGCAATACAGTTATCAAGAACTGGCAAATAAACGATATTCCACATAATAAACATAGACAAAGAGTTCCTTATTGTCCATTTATCATGGGAAAACCCGTTGGTAATGTCCCTTTAGAGTTATGTGAAGTTATTCTGCAATCCAATTTAGTCCTCTCATTGTCACCTCATTGTCCCAGTGTCGATCGAACATATGAAGATTGTAAAAATCGCCTGGAAAGTTTTAGCACATGGCCACTTACATTACCAAACTCAGAAGATCTAAGTTCAGCTGGATTCTTTTATACAGGTCTTAGTGATCATGTGAAATGTGCTTTTTGTAATCTTGGGCTATGGAATTTTGACATTTCTGACAAGCCTCTACTTCTTCATATTCAATGGAATCCGGAATGTAGCTTTCTGAAAAGTTTCATGGATTTATCCTCGAACGAAATTGAGATTACAATACGAAAATTTCGAGAGGTATCTGTAAATGATAAAAAAAACTAATTCAATCTTTAATTGAAGGAATGGATACCATATGCCAAACCATTTACCATGATAATATACCTCGAGATATTATACATAGTATTGTAAAAGAAACTATAGAAAAAAAAGAATTTGCAGTATTGTTTTCAATATATTTTATTTCGGTATAAATGTCAAGAAAAACAATTTGGGAAAATTTTGGTAAAAAATTTTCCTCAAATAATAAAAGATATGGAAACTACCACAACCCAAACAACACCCCCACCATCACCCTACCCAACCCCACCAACACAACAACCCCACAACAACCCAAACAACACCCCCACCATCACCCTACCCAACCCCCACCAACACAACAACCCCCACAACAACCCAAACAATAACCCAAACCCCACCAACACAACAACCCAAACAATAACCCAAACCCCACCAACACAACAACCCAAACAATAACCCAAACCCCACCAACACAACAACCCCCACAACAACCCAAACAACACCCCCACCATCACCCTACCCAACCCCCACCAACACAACAACCCCCACAACAACCCAAACAATAACCCAAACCCCACCAACACAACAACCCCCACAACAACCCAAACAATAACCCAAACCCCACCAACACAACAACCCAAACAATAACCCAAACCCCACCAACACAACAACCCCCACAACAACCCAAACAATAACCCAAACACTGCCACCACCACCACCACCACCACCACCCTCCCCAAACCCAACCAACACAACAACCCAAACACTGCCACCACCACCACCCTCCCAAAACCCTACCAACACAACAACCCCCACAACAACCCAAACAATAACCCAAACCCCACCAACACAACAACCCAAACAATAACCCAAACCCCACCAACACAACAACCCCCACAACAACCCAAACAATAACCCAAACACTGCCACCACCACCACCACCACCACCACCCTCCCCAAACCCAACCAACACAACAACCCAAACACTGCCACCACCACCACCCTCCCAAAACCCTACCAACACAACAACCAAAACACTGCCACCACCACCCTCCAAAACCCAACCAACACAACAACCCAAACACTGCCACCACCACCACCACCACCACCCTCCCAAAACCCAACCAACACAACAACCCAAACACCGCCACCACCACCACCACCACCCTCCCCAAACCCCACCAACACAACAACTCCACCACAACTTTTATAATCACCCACACCCACAATATACACACCCTAATCTCACCACCACCCCAACAACCTTACCACACCACCACCACCACTCCCTACTACACATTAATGAATATAATCCATGTTCCGTTAGAATACAAAAAATATATAAATTATTATATAAACACCATTCATTTTTAGATACAAAATAGTCAGTATGTCATCTCAGTATTGTAAAGAAACTGATTTTTATTACAAAAATGCACATCTTCCTCCCACTATAAATATACCATTAATACAATTAAAACCAAACCAATTAAATTATGATAATAAAACTAAAAAATCTTTAGGACTTTTATATGTAGATGCCAGTCAATGTTTTAGCACAGACGAAAAAGTTATATTAAAAAAATGTAAAATCCTAATGTTACATTCTCCATCATACTTTTATATTTCGTATCTTAATAATAAAAGTTATCGACATAAATGGAATGATAAAACGAAAAATGTTATTATTTTTGAAAATTCGTCCCCCATGAGTCAAGCCGAATATGTTAATTTATATCAACATATGTTTGGTAATGGAAATACAATAGAGGGAGAGTATACACTTCCTCGTGGTCAACCTGAAAAAATTGATCAAAAGATTCCGATAATTACCCAAATTAGAGAGTTTATGGAAGAAACACATTGTTTTCATTTAGATTTTATACCAATTATTAAAAGAATTAAATTGGGGATGATTCATAATAACCAATATAATTTACCAATGATATCAGAGGAATGGATAGCACTGAATGGTAAAACCTATCAGTGTGATTATAGTATTTTAATTGAAACTGAAAATGCAAATAATTTAATTCAATTTACGCACTCTCGGTCTCGATGTTTAAATTGGATACTTGGAACTTTAGGATGTATTTTCAACCTAAATGATAAGAAGACCAACAACCGTGCAATTAAGAATTATATGCATCGTTTTCCTTTCAGTCATCGCTTAGATGAAGAAAAAATTGCCTGTTATTTCCCACTTGAAGAAGCCCTAATACATATAAACAGCCATCGACTCAAAACACTAATACCCTTCAATAGTGAAACATTAATTAAAACTATAATTAAAAAAATAAAAGAAAATCGTTAAATAAAATGGTACATCCTCATCTTTCAACAACAAACAACAACGGCTTCAGGCGAGAATCATCAACAACTTCCTCAGTTACTACCTCAACCTCATGTTATGGATTTGAGAATAGCTAACAGAGTACATGAAGAATCTTATTGGAATCCAATACCAACCACATTAACAACTCCCGCAATTAATGAGACACATGATAATAAGGAAATATCACAGGAAAAAATGAATGTCGTTAAGAAAAAAACAAATTGGTCCCTTTCTATTATGTATCTGTCTTTTTTGGTTGGTTTATTAGCCACCTTTTATCTTTTGGGAACAAATATTTCCAAATCATTAATGTCATTAGTAATTGCTATTATGGCTCTTTTATTAATTACATTTATCTTAACTTACCATCAATATCAATATAAATCAATTGTTTCTTATGCCCAAAAAATCGTTCCTCCAGCTAAACAGCTTATACATCTATTAAATTATTAAATTATAATTAAATTTCATAGTCATTTTATTATTTTTCTCCTATATAAAAAAGACCAAAAAAAGATATGTTCGGTAATAAAATATTCACATATTTCATACTTATTATATTAATTATCTTATGTTTGTTTATTACAATAACATCTGTTATGAATGTATATGATAAAATACCATTTATGGATTCAGTTAAATCTGATGATCACATGAAATATGTTATGGGGTCACATCATGCCATAGCTGGGCTAATTGCAGTAATTCTCGTGATTTTTACAACGATTAATACATATAAAATTATAAACCATGAAGAAAGAGACCAAATGAATTTTGAAGCACAGTAAATTTAATAAAGTATTCGAAAAAAATTGTTGTAATGTATGACATTTACCAAGTCATAGAAACAGGTGCTTGCTTTATTTTTTTAATACAAGTGTAATCAATACTGATCATAAAATTACCTAAATTTTTTAATTATAATCATAAAAACCTACAGTGTGTGTGTGTGTGTGTGTGTGGGTGTGTGTGTGTGGGTGTGTGTGTGTGTGGGTGTGTGTGTGTGTGTGTGTGTGTGTGTCTTTGTGTGTGTGTGGGTGTGGGTGTGTGTGTGTGTGTGTGTGGGTAGGTGTGTGTGTGTGTGTGTGGGTGTGTGTGTTGTAAAAAGAAATATATTAAATTTGATATATACAAAATTCATATTATATACAAAATTCATATTCTATAATGTTTACAATTTCTAAGATCTAACTGTATATTTATTAATTGAAGGTGGTGGTATGCCTAATATAATAATAATAATAATAATAATAAAAACTCTGGGAGAATGGTAATTCGAATGTAAGTTACAAGTTACTAAAGAGATATTCATCAAATCCTTATTCTCAATAATGGATCCTAAGTGAGTGGGTAAAACGACACATACAGAGGAACAAACAAACAACGGGTAGGTCTCCTGAAACCCATTTAAACCTATTACAAAAAACAATAACAACCACCAAAATAAATATATATATATATATATATATATATATATAACTCAAATTTCAATAACTCAAATATATATATATATATATATATATATATATATATATATATATATATATATATATATATATATATATATATATATATATATATATATATATATATATATATATATATATATATATATATATATATATATATATATATATATATATATGTCGTGCCTGGTTGCCAGAACGTTGTATTTGGCCTGCTGTGCAAGGCCCGATTTGCCTGATGGGCCGAGTTTTCATGAATTTATATTTTTTTCAATTTTTTTTCTTGTAAAGTGATGAATCTGTCCATTTCATTATGTATGGGTTGATTATTGGAAATTTGAGTTAAAACTAACATAGATATATGACCGAACCTAACCTAGCCCCTAACCTAATTAACTTGTGTATGGTGAAATGGACAGATTTATCACTTCATAGAGGAAAATTTGAAAAATATATAGATTCAGGGGAACTTGCCTCGTTGGGCAGGTCGGGCCTAGCATAGTGGTCCAGGTGTGGCTTTCTGGCTGCTACATATGTCTATTATTTTTTTTTATAATATGCTAAACGAAACCTCTCAATGTTCAATAATTCTTAGCCATTTATTAAAAAAAATTGTGGGAAGGACTCTCTCGACGCCTCACCCTGCCACAGTGGGTCGTCTCTCCGTTCTGTCTCTGTGTCGGATCAGGGACGGATCCTAGCCCGCCTTTTGAGTTCGAATCTCCGTTTTCGGCGACCCACCTTAACACCCCCCCTCCCCTCACCCATCCAGAGCCCAACCCCACCCCTTACCCCCCAAAGTCCTCGTCTCTGCGTTAGCAGCTGAAGTGCTGGTGGAGGTGGTGACAGTGGCACCGCTGTCGTTAGCAGCTGGAGTGCTTGTGGAGGTGGAGGTGGTGACAGTGGCACCGCTGTCGTTAGCAGCTGGAGTGCTGGTGGAGGTGGAGGTGGTGACAGTGGCACCGCTGTCGTTAGCAGCTGGAGTGCTGGTGGAGGTGGAGGTGGTGACAGTGGCACCGCTGTCGTTAGCAGCTGGAGTGTTGGTGGAGGTGGTGACAGTGGCACGTGCTGTTGGGAGGGTGGCACTGACATCTTCTGATTGTGGAGAGATGGTGTCGCTGTTTGTGGATTGGATTCTCATCCACATTAAAAATAAAATAATTAGTAAACATATACCAACAACAAATATATAAATGTTCATTTTTTTTTATAATAACCAAAACAAAAAAAATATTAGAGGGTAATTCATAAAAATAAAAAACAACAACTAAGTATTTTGGGTAATTGCCAATAAACAAACATTATATTAAATTATTAATATAATTGAAAAGTTTTAATTATAATATAAATTACCATATACATCCTTGTGTTTTAGGTGGGGTATACAAATTTACATACTGATTAAATGACATTGAATCGCACAAATCTTGTGGTATATGATGTACATCATTAGGAGGTTCTATTTGGAAGTTGGGGATGGATGTATCTGCTTTTATAGTTTTATCAACAACTTGAAGATATTCAGAAGGATCTCGTATTTGTACTAAATAATTAGGTTGAAGAGTTGTATTGTTGTTTCCCGGTGTTACTTCAAATTTCCTAAATACCCCAACACTGCGATTCATAATATTTTGCAAATGGGCAATGGTATTTTTTAATACTAACATCTCATTAGAACATAGGCTCTTGAGAGTAACAAAACCGATTTGATCTGAATATACTACATTAGGCGATGCTATTTCAAGAATATTTGTGCCATTTTCGGGATAGTCTGAAAATATATCAATACCATTGGGTTTTTCACCTGCAAGATTATGATTGATATCGAGTATTTTTGAGGGAGACATTCCAATGGCAATATCAAAAATAGAATAATTAACATTATTTATATCAACAGGTTTATTCAGGTCATCATTAAACTCTGAAAAGTAATTTTTCAAATTGTCTATATTTGCTTTTAAATTCTTACGAAACATTTCCGAATCATTAATATGTTTCTCCATAGCAATATCAGCGAGATCAGGAGAAGAGGTAGTATTTAAGTCAGGAAAACTGTCTGGTTTAATAGGATCTCCAGGTTTGAGATTTGTATTAGGTGTCATGGTATGTGCTGTATTTACAAATCGTTTATGAGGTGGATATTTAGTACCATCTTTAAGTCCTCGTTTCAATTTTTCACAGGCTGTAGTTGATTTAGGTTCAGTACTGTCAGTAAACACGGCCTTCCCTTTATTATTAATGATGAGAATATTATGTGGAGTAGTGATACACTCATTACTGAGTGGAGGGTATTTTTTAAGATCTTCCGGATTATTCGAGAGGGCAACCGCTATGGCTAGAAAATCATGTATTCGATGTGTGGACAAGGGTTCATAACAAGCAAAATTGGTTCGATTCAAATATAATCTACTTCCATCATTATCTGTTATAGTTTTCACTTGTAAACGTCGCTGTGATTGAATTAGTTGAGAATAATATATGTTTAAAACTGAATTTACATCAAAAATTTTTAGTAAAACTAAATTTTTCTTCACCTTTAGCTGCTTTAACAAATTTATGAGGTGGAGAAGTTATTAATTTAATCTTGTCAGTTGGTATAGGCTCACCTTTGTAATAACCATTATCAAGAGAAGCAGGGAGAGAGTTCATAAACTTTTCATAACATTCCAATTGGTCTTTAATGTTATTATTATTGCAAGGAACAGTTTCCTCTGTATCAACCCAAATTACTTTAACCCCCTGATCTATGAGATTTGATGGCATAGCTAACATCTGTAAAAAGATTTTTGAATCAGGGATTAGAATATTACCTGGATGAAAAGATATATTCATAGCATTTTGCATGTTAGGATAGACTTTTTGATTAACATTATAACGTGTTAAGACATGAGCCATTGGTCCTAAATTATAAGTTTTATGAGGTCCAGTTTTGTTGGAACAAAATGAGTCTTTAAAATCTTTCACCACGTCTGTTGATAACAAACCCATTTTTAGATATAAACAGGGTGGACATATAGCAGACAAACTTTTATGAATATTATGTACTGGTTTTTCCCGTGCTTTTCTATACAAATCTTCAATTTGTTGTAAATGATAATCTTTTTCTTCATATTTTAGGTCAGGAAATAGAGCGTGAATACAAACACATTTAGAAGAATTACCAATCATATTTAACTGTTGACCCAAAGCTTTTATGAAAGAAGCACGTTGGTTAGGGTCACTGATATATCTAGTCATATCTTGAATTTTGGAAAGAACTTCAGATATTTCTGGATTAACTTTTGGATTGGCCATTATTGATGTTATAGATGAATTCGGAGTTAGACCAACTACTGATTGTTGTGTTATGGTGTTTGTTTGTTGGTTTTGTGCTGGTTGGTTTTGGTGGTGGGTTTGATGGTGGGTTTGGTGATTGTACAGGATTGGTTGTATTTGGAATCCCTACAGGACTATTCATATTTTCATATATTTTTTATTATAAATTAAAATAAAAAGGTAAATAAATGTCTTCATCTTTACCTCAATCACCGACATCATCACTTTCAATAAAAAATCCCATAGTTAATTCTGATGTCATTAATATCATTTCTAAAATTAATGATGATTCACCCCAACATAATTTAATTAGAACGATGATTAGAGAACAAATAAATATGATAGGTACTCAATGTATTTGTAAACATGCAATTTTACCTAATGTAAAAACAGAAGATAAAGATTATTATTTACTTCAACTTGAACAACTCTATATGAAAGCCCAAGAAAAATAATCCAAATCCAATACCTATATAAGTTTATCTGCCATATGCCAGTAGTGAATAAGGAGACAGATTGAGGTAAAAAAATTTCAGAAACGGTTGGGCACTTCCATGCCGACTTGACCATGTTGGGCCAGATCGTCCATTCCTCTTATTTGGGTGGTTAGGTTAGGGCACAGTCAGCGCGCTCCTGGCTGGCATGGCGGTGGTCGGGTGGTGGTCCCCACCTGGGGACCCGGGGGAGACCACCACCCAGGTGTACCTGAGGAACTGGTGCCCTACCCTAACCTGTTTTCTTGAACGATTCGTCTCGAGCTTTTAAGATGAGTCTAGGGCCTCAAGGAGGGGGTCTCTACTTATGAGAGGTACCGAGGATGAATGTTCAATAGTTGGAAACAAAAAATACACTGGTGAAAGGCATATAAACGTTTTTGGAGTATTTTAATGGCATGAGCAAAAATGGACGATTTGTCCCGGGGGTGTTACGAGAGTACTACGGTATCAATTTGGGGGCCCTTACTTTTGAATGGATCAGAGGGTGAATGTTCAATAGATTCAAACCAAGAAACGCAGTTGAAAGCGAATATAGAAGTTTTTGGAGTACTTTAATGAGGCTATGACTGAATAGTATAGGGAGTCCTTGGGCACAGCTCCATTTTCTGTAATGGTCAGAGGTGGATAACCCCAGTGGGGGTCAAGCATACAAGGGGGGGTCAAGATTCCTTACAAAGACCAAGTTTGGATATATAGGTGTAGTAGCCTTATCTTGAATTTGCATGATACTGTG
>NW_027189912.1:2500-70733 GCF_040958095.1 Procambarus clarkii
GGTCCGTATCCTGCCGCGATGACTTTAAAAGAGTTGGTTATTAGCCACAATGTGTAGGCAGTCTCATGCCAACGGCCATACCACGTTGAGAACACCGCTTCTCGTCCGATCAGCGAAGTTAAGCAACGTTGGGTTTGGTTAGTACTTGGATGGGTGACCGCCTGGGAACACCAAATGCTGTTGGCAATAATGTTTTTTGTTTTGTTTTGTTTTGTTTCGTTTGTTTTTGTTTGAATGGCTGGCTCCACGGGAAATTCACGGAGTTGTGTGGAATAAGGCCTGGTAAAATGAATTAATATGTATGTCATGTTTAAAACAAACTCGCTTAATATAGATATTGTGTGAGGCTTTATACAAAAACAAACAACCAAAACAAAACATGTTGTATATATATATATATATATATATAGCTTAATCCGGGTTTTGAACTCGCAACTCCAAGAATACGCATCACTTATATACACTTTACCACTGGACCACTGCTGCAGGACACTAGCTTGATGCTGAGGTATCAATTTAATGACGTAAATGCCATTTCCACAAATAAATGATAATTAAAAAGTATTTGTATGTACAAATCTTTTCTGTTTAAAAGGCTACAATATCAGTTACTGATATAATTTGTGTTAATGTTTCTATACCCACAAGAAGGCATATTTTTTGCTTATATGTAAAGGGTACGGAGAAGGAATCCACAGACCATCATTCCCCTCCCCTTTCCCTCCCCCCCCCCCCCCTCCCCCCCCCCCCCCCCCCCCCCCCCCCCCCCCCCCCCCCCCCCCCCCCCCCCCCCCCCCCCCCCCCCCCCCCCCCCCCCCCACCCCCCAACTCCCACCTACTACCCCACCACCACCACCACCACCAATCACCACCAATCACCACCAATCACCACCACCACCAATCACCACCACCACATCTAACCGAAAACCCCCCTAACACATCAACCCTCCCCCCAATCAACAGGCGAAATAATAACCCTCAAATGCCTGCCTGCCTGCCTGCCTGCAAGCCAATACTAACGGTCTTCTCAGAAAGAAAATCTCTTTGTATCTGTATTACTTGATGAAATGTATGATTCTAATAATGAAAATAAATTTTGATGTCGGTTGTATGAGCATAATGACCAATATGCACATGATATGAATGAATTAAATAGTGTAGTTTTAAGTAATTAGGTTGTAGACACATTAAGCGGATATGATATTTGACGCGTCCAGAACTGGTGATTTTTGGTTTAGTTTTAAATGCACCACCACCACCACCACCACCACCACCATTGCTTCCCCAGAGCCTAATAAGGACCGGTAAAAAGGAGTCAATATGTATGTCATCTATAAAACCAAAGAATGAATAAAAAAACACACACACAAACCTACATAATAGTATTAGGAAGATTGTATGGCAAAAAAAAAAAGTATATATTCCCATTGGGTCGTTTGAACTCGCGACTTCCAAAACACCAGCCACACACCTTACAACCCAGCCACCATAGAGTTGGTATAATTGTGCAACTTTAGTTATAAAAGTAAAGTTTTCTCACATTGTATTGATAACTTAAAGGATTTTTTTTTTTATTTTGCATGTACAAATCTTATTGTCTGTTCTATGAAAAGGCTTGATGTAAATTATGTATTTTTTGAATGATTGAATTGTAGGCACATTAAGCGGATTCGATATTTGATATATCCAGAAAAGGCGATTTATGTTCAGTTTTAAAATGCATCACCGTTAACGCTAAAGGACTGGTAAAATGACTCGATGTTTGTCATTTTTAAAATAAACACTAAAACAAGGCCCTTAACATATATAATGTTTGAATATAAATTGAATGCATATAAATACAAAGTGGGAGTGGCTGGCTGGCTGGCTGGCTGGCTGGCTGGCTGGCTGGCTGGCTGGCTGGCTGGCTGGCTGGCTGGCTGGCTGGCTGGCTGGCTGGCTGGCTGGCTGGCTGGCTGGCTGCCCTGCCTGCTGCCTGCCTGCCTGCCTGCCTGGCTGCCTGGCTGCCTGCCTGCCTGCCTGCCTGCCTGCCTGCCTGCCTGCCTGCCTGGCTGCCTGCCTGCCTGCCTGCCTGCCTGCCTGCCTGCCTGCCTGCCTGCCTGCCTGCCTGCCTGCCTGCCTGGCTGCCTGGCTGCCTGGCTGCCTGCCTGCCTGCCTGCCTGCCTGCCTGCCTGCCTGCCTGCCTGCCTGCCTTGCCTTGCCTTGCCTTGCCTTGCCTTGCCCTGCCTTGGCTGCAGCTGGCTGGCTGGCTGGCTGGCTGGCCGTAAATCAACTCTTAACAACACCACACCACACCACACCACACCACACCACACCATCACTCATCACCCATCACCCACCACCGGCCCCAGTCTCCCAGCCTCTCTTATATACCCGAGCAGGCCCTTTAAATTATTTGAATTGTTGCACTTCGGCCAATGGCAGGCACGATCGCTGCTGCTCAAACATATTCTGGTTCACAAGTATTAATATATATATATATATATATATATATATATATATATATATATATATATATATATATATATATATATATATATATATATATATATATATATTCATGAAACACATTAAAACCTTGATCATTTATTCATTCATTACGTCTAGTGAAGAATTGCTTTTGTTCATTTGTATGATTAAAAATGGATAGAATATGAATTCCTCGCTTAAAGTAAAATATAAAATATATATTGGATTTATATGATTGGTTAATATTCCAAGTGATGCTGAATATCCCCTATAATTTTGTTTTGTTTGTTTGTTATGTACACATTCCAAATGAAATCAATATAAATGTTATTATTAATGTTTGAAAGTTGATTGTCTACTTGAATCTCTCTATTAAAGTGTGTGTGGCTCCGGATGGAGCCTGGTTATGGTATTTGTCGCGGTGGGTGGCAGAAGTGCTTACTTCTTCTCTGTCTTCTTTGGCAAAAGAACTGCCTGAATGTTTGGAAGAACACCTCCCTGTGCAATGGTTACGCCAGACAGAAGTTTGTTGAGTTCTTCGTCGTTGCGGATGGCCAACTGCAAGTGACGTGGGATGATACGGGTCTTCTTGTTGTCACGTGCGGCGTTACCGGCGAGCTCGAGAACTTCGGCAGCGAGGTATTCCATGACGGCTGCCAGGTAGACAGGAGCGCCAGCACCGACGCGTTCGGCGTAGTTGCCCTTACGCAGCAGACGGTGAATTCTGCCCACGGGGAACTGAAGTCCGGCCCTGCTGGAGCGAGACTTTGACTTGCCCTTCACTTTGCCTCCCTTGCCGCGTCCTGACATTGCTGCTGCTGTTGTGGGTTTGTGGTGTTTTAATGCCGGCCCGCAGATCGAGCTTCGTGTTATATACCCCGCTCAGGATCAAGGGAAGTCCGCCACTGACCAATCAGCGCGCTCCGCCACGCGACCCGCTCTGAGCTGAGTCGCGAGCGGATATAAAAGGAAAGCTCGACTCGCGCAAAAGTTCATTATTGTATCGCAACGCCAGCCAGCACGAGCATCATCATGCCACCCAAGGCATCTGGAAAGGCTGCCAAGAAGGCCGGAAAGGCCCCAGAAGGCCATTGCCAAGGGCGATAAGAAAAAGAAGCGCAGGAGGAAGGAGAGCTACAGCATCTACATCTACAAAGTGCTGAAGCAGGTCCACCCCGACACTGGTATCTCTTCCAAAGCCATGTCGATCATGAACTCGTTCGTGACGACATCTTCGAGCGCATCGCCGCCGAGGCTTCTCGCCTGGCCCACTACAACAAGCGTTCCACCATTACCAGTCGGGGAGATCCAGACGGCTGTAAGGCTCCTGTTGCCCGGAGAAACTGGCCAAGCACGCCGTCTCTGAGGGCACTAAGGCCGTCACCAAGTACACCTCCTCCAAGTAAACGGCTTACTGCCCTGTGGTGGTGGCTTGGCCTCAAACCAACAAACTCGGCTCCATTGGAGCCACACTTTAATTTCTAAAGAGATTGTGAGTGTTAGACACCAATACTATTATAACAAAAACCTCTGTCACTGAAAGCAAATAGCTATAAAATGAGAATATTTATGAAACTGTCTGTGTGTGTGTTTCTCTCTCTCAGTCTCTGTCTGTCCTGTCTGTCGTCTGTCTGTCTGTCTGTCTGTCTGTGTCTGTCTGTCTGTCTGTCTGTCTGTCTGTCTGTCTGTCTGTGTCTCTCTCTCTCTCTCTCTCTCTCTCTCTCTCTCTCTCTCTCTCTCTCTCTCTCTCTCTCCTCCTCTCTCTCTCTCTCTCTCTCTCTCTCTCTCAACACATATAAGCACTCGGTATCTTTTTTCTAGAGATTAGAGATTCATTGTTATGTTCCACATTAGGATTACTATGCAGGCCACCCCTCTTAGGTTTGAAAATGGTCAAGAAAACGGTTAATTTAAAATGTCATCTCCTAACTTAACAGATTAAGCCAGAGGACCGAAAACAGAATAAAACAGGACTGGACAGTATGTCACTTATACAAGCTGCTTTTATTTCTAGTACAGTATGACAATTTTTAATTTTGTGGGGGGTGATCCTTGACAGTGCATAAGAGCGAAAAGCGACGGCGTTTTGTTTGTAAGAGAACAGGTTGTACTACAAATGACTTGATTTATTGATATCACGTGTATGTATGACACCTAAATTAGTGTATTTATTTATTTTTTTTATTTTTATTTATTTATGATATGTGTAGATGAAGGTTAATTCATATGACTGATGCTAGGAATGTCTGAAATCTCCTTAGAAGGATATTTTGGCCCTGAGAAGGGCCGAGTTTGGTGTATACTAGGGTGGTCGATTTAGCTTATGCACGCTCTCCACGGATACGGCGAGCAAGCTGAATGTCCTTTGCATGATGGTGACACGCTTGGCGTGGATGGCACAGAGGTTAGTGTCCCTCGAAGAGACCGACCAGGTAAGCCTCGGATGCCTCCTGTAAAGCCATGACGGCAGACGCTGGAAGCGAAGATCTGTCTTGAAGTCCTGGGCAATCTCGCGCACCAGACGCTGGAAGGGAAGTTTCCTGATGAGCAACTCGGTGCTCTTCTGGTAACGACGGATCTCACGCAGGGCGACCGTTCCGGGCCTTGTAACGGTGAGGCTTCTTCACACCCCCTGTGGCAGGAGCAGACTTGCGTGCTGCCTTGGTGGCCAGCTGCTTACGAGGAGCCTTGCCTCCCGTGGACTTGCGAGCAGTCCTGCTTGGTGCGAGCCATGGTGAACAACTGTGGTTTTGTGATGGCCCGGCGCCGAAAAATTTTTGCTTATATACGCCGTCTCGAGGCGCTTGCTCGAGCGCCATTGGCTGCTCGACTCGCCTACGTCACCCCGTTGCCCCTCCCCTCCTTCCTCTGGCTGCAGCCAACAGGCGGCTCACCTCAATCACTATTATTGCTGAATTTTGCTCTATTTTTTGGATTTGTGCAAAAGTCATTTCACAGGGACGTGAAACAGACGAGTAGGCAACTGCAGTTTTGAAAGCGTTGTGAGAAAGCCGTGTCTACTCGACCACAAGCGTAAAGTAAGGGCAGGCAGGAGTTGCAATGCTACTAGTACGTCCGCTTGATGGGATATAGTCGGGAAATCGTGCGGGCATTCGTCAATTCGATTCACACAACTTCAACACCATGACTGGACGCGGCAAGGGAGGCAAGGGACTCGGAAAGGGTGGCGCCAAGCGTCATCGTAAGGTGCTACGTGACAACATCCAGGGCATCACCAAGCCCGCTATTCGTCGCTTAGCTCGTCGTGGCGGCGTCAAGCGTATTTCGGGTCTCATCTACGAAGAGACCCGTGGCGTCCTGAAGGTGTTCCTCGAGAACGTCATCCGTGATGCTGTAACCTACACGGAACACGCCAAGAGGAAGACCGTCACTGCCATGGACGTGGTGTACGCTCTGAAGCGCCAGGGTCGTACCCTCTACGGATTCGGCGGATAAGAGCTTGGCTAATCCATCGATTCCACCCACCACCACCTCAAAACGGGACCTAATTAGGTCCCTATACTTTTTTACTGAAGGGCTTAATAGACGATAACATAAATTGTTTTGATATCAGCTAGCACATTGGGTCTTATGAAATCTATTTTTTATCCTCGCATGCTTAAAGGGACTCTGATTGGGGGGGGGGGGGGGGGGGGGGGGAAGGTTTGTTACGTTATATACTAGCAGAGCAGGATCATTGGTGGGGAGGGGGGGGGGTGAGGGAGGGAGAGAGAGAGAGAGAGAGATCTTTCCCAACTCTTCCTTTTTACATGAGTGAGCTACCCGTTTTATTCATTTTATCCTTCTCAGAGCTGTTTTGATAGTATCCAAATGATGGTAAATGAAAAGGGAGGACACGAATATCTACCCAGAATTCAGGAATGGCAATCGATATGCATGTTTGAGTGCGAATCTTTTTCTCTCTCAACTTAGGTATACGTTTATGTCGTACCTAAAAGCGAGAACCACACTATTGGGACAAGTATGCAAGGCCCAATTTTCCTAACAAGCACAGTTAATTTTGTTATTTTCGAACATTTCTTTCCAAATTGGTTTATCCAATTAACAGTATTATATTAAGATCATGAATTGCTGGGTTAGGTTAGGTTAGGTTAGGTTAGGTTAGCTTAGCTTAGCTTAGGTTAGGTTAGGTTAGCTTAGCTTAGCTTGGGTTAGCATAGGTTAGGTTAGGTTTGATTACATTTCTATGTTAGATTTAACTCAAATTCAAAACAATTGCAGTCATTCGGCTTGTTAGTCAACTTGCCTCTAATAGGGGCAATTTGTCTAACAAGACTATTTAGTTTTGTGTGCATATATATATATATATATATATATATATATATATATATATATATATATATATATATATATATATATATATATATATATATATATATATATATTATAGCTTCAAGACTCCGAACCAATATAGAAGCATCAAGAGGAAGTGCTTGTGTTATGGGCCAATAGGCCTTCTGCAGTTACTTCCATTCTTATGTTTTTATTCCCATTGGTTCGTGTTTTATCTTGTGTAAATGTCAATCACCTTACCCAAAACTTTGGTACCATATCACCTCACCCATGTATATATATATATATAATATATATATAATATATATATATATATATATATATATATATATATATATATATATATAATATACAGAGTAAATCTACCCCAAAAGTAATGATTTATTTGTGTACAAAACTAAACTCTTTTTGGAATCATATGAGGCCCCTCCACTGAGGGGGGAGGCCTGGATGTTTATTGTCATGTGTATTCATGCTGCTTGCATGTCGTCGTTTATTTTGCCTTTGTTGTTTTCTTGACAGCTTTCTTTGCCTTGGGTGGTTTGGGAGATTTTGAAGCTCTCTTTATTTTGGGCTTTTTGTTCCCAACAACAAGCTGCTGCTGCTTCTTTTTCAAGGCTGTAGGTGGTTTGTTGCTTGTGGCGGCTTTCTTGGGAGTTACCACGGCCTTCTTTGCTGCTGTAGATGGTTTCTTGGTTGTGGTGGCTTTCTTGGGAGTTAGAACGGCCCTCTTCTCTGCTACGGCCAGCTTGAATGATCCACTAGCTCCACTTCCTTGGTCTGAACAAGAATGCCGTCAGCCACTGCTTTCTTGAGAAATCTTCGGATGTAAATGGCGATCTTGGCAGCCTCGACTTTGTTGTTGGCAACAACGTACTTCTTGATTGCTTGTAGAGACGAGCCCTTACGGTCTTTGAGTGCTGCGACCGCGGCTAGAACCATTTGACTAGTTTTCGGGTGAGCAACCTGGACGCGAGGTTTCCTGGTGGTGGCCACCACAGCAGCAGCAGCAGCAGCAGCCGCAGCCTTCTTGGTAGGCTTTGCTTCTACCATGATGATGATGATGAACCAACCAAGGTGATGAGAGACGCTCAGACAGTCACGGGGGAATGATGCTGCCGCCGCTTGAGCCGAACCTATTTATGTGCCGGCACGGTACAGAAGCTGCAACCTGGCAAACTCGTCCACCAATCACGACGGTTGGTTTTACGGCTCCGAAACCTGGATCCCATATCTTCTCTAAAATAGAAGCATTTGTTCATGTTCTTTGTAAAAGTATCATAAAGCAGGACAGATGAGACAAATATCATAAAAACTGAAGAGCAGATGAGCACACACATGTTTGTATTACAAAAGAAATCCACAAATTCATTAGAAATTGGCAGGGCAGGCTGAGGAAGTAGGTAGATGTAAAATGTCTGTAAATGGCGAAAGAACATAAACCCAAGACTGAATAAACGATGTTAAATATCCATGCCAAGGAGACAAAATATGTTAGGATACAATTACCATTAAGGACACCACAAGCAGGTCCGTATCCTGCCGCGATGACTTAAAAAAAGAGTTGGTTATTAGCCACAATGTGTAGGCAGTCTCATGCCAACGGCCATACCACGTTGAGAACACCGCTTCTCGTCCGATCAGCGAAGTTAAGCAACGTTGGGTTTGGTTAGTACTTGGATGGGTGACCGCCTGGGAACACCAAATGCTGTTGGCAATAATGTTTTTTGTTTTTGTTTTGTTTTGTTTCGTTTGTTTTTGTTTGAATGGCTGGCTCCACGGGAAATTCACGGAGTTGTGTGGAATAAGGCCTGGTAAAATGAATTAATATGTATGTCATGTTTAAAACAAACTCGCTTAATATAGATATTGTGTGAGGCTTTATACAAAAACGAACAACCAAAACAAAACATGTTGTATATTATATATAGCTTAATCCGGGTTTGAACTCGCAACTCCAAGAATACGCATCACTTATATACACTTTACCACTGGACCACTGCTGCAGGACACTAGCTTGATGCTGAGGTATCAATTTTAATGACGTAAATGCCATTTCCACAAATAAATGATAATTAAAAAGTATTTGTATGTACAAATCTTTTCTGTTTAAAAGGCTACAATATCAGTTACTGATATAATTTGTGTTAATGTTTCTATACCCACAGGAAGGCATATTTTTGCTTATATGTAAAGGGTACGGAGAAGGAATCCACAGACCATCATTCCCCTCCCCTTCCCTCCCTCCCCCCCCCCCCCCCAACTCCCACCTACTACCACCACCACCACCACCACCACCACCACCACTACCACTCACCACCAATCACCACCACCACACCCAACCGAAAACCCCCCAACACATCAACCCCCCCCCCCAATCAACAGGCGAAATAATAACCCTCAAATGCCTGCCTGCCTGCCTGCCTGCCAGCCAGCCAATACTAACGGTCTTCTCAGAAAGAAAATCTCTTTGTATCTGTATTACTTGATGAAATGTATGATTCTAATAATGAAAATAAATTTTGATGTCGGTTGTATGAGCATAATGACCAATATGCACATGATATGAATGAATTAAATAGTGTAGTTTTAAGTAATTAGGTTGTAGACACATTAAGCGGATATGATATTTGACGCGTCCAGAACTGGTGATTTTGGTTTAGTTTTAAATGCACCACCACCACCACCACCACCATTGCTTCCCCAGAGCCTAATTAAGGGACCGGTAAAAGGAGTCAATATGTATGTCATCTATAAAACCAAAGAATGAATAAAAAAAAACACACACAAACCTACATAATAGTATTAGGAAGATTGTATGGCAAAAAAAAAAAAGTATTATTCCCTTGGGTCGTTTGAACTCGCGACTTCCAAAACACCAGCCACACACCTTACCACCCAGCCACCATAGAATTGGTATAATTGTGCACTTTAGTTATAAAAGTAAAGTTTTCTCACATTGTATTGCATAACTTAAAGGATTTTTTTTTTTTGCATCTACAAATCTTATTGTCTGTTCTATGAAAAGGCTTGATGTAAATTATGTATTTTTTGAATGATTGAATTGTAGGCACAATTAAGCGGATTCGATATTTTGATATATCCAGAAAAGGCGATTTATGTTCAGTTTTAAAATGCATCACCGTTAACGCTAAAGGACTGGTAAAATGACTCGATGTTTGTCATTTTAAAATAAACACTAAAACAAGGCCCTTAACATATATAATGTTTGAATATAAATTGAATGCATATAAATACAAAGTGGGAGTGGCTGGCTGGCTGGCTGGCTGGCTGGCTGGCTGGCTGGCTGGCTGGCTGGCTGGCTGGCTGGCTGGCTGGCTGGCTGGCTGGCTGCCTGCCTGCCTGCCTGCCTGCCTGCCTGCCTGGCTGCCTGCCTGCCTGCCTGCCTGCCTGCCTGCCTGCCTGCCTGCCTGCCTGCCTGCCTGCCTGCCTGCCTGCCTGCCTGCTTGCCTTGCCTTGCCTTGCCTTGCCTTGCCTTGCCTTGCCTGGCCTGTCCTGTCCTGTCCTGTTATTGCCTTGCCTTGCCCTGCCTTGGCTGCAGCTGGCTGGCTGGCTGGCTGGCTGGCTGGCTGGCTGGCTGGCTGGCTGGCTGGCTGGCTGGCCGGCCGTAAATCAACTCTTAACAACACCACACCACACCACACCACACCATCACTCATCACCCATCACCCACCACCGGCCCCAGTCTCCCAGCCTCTCTTATATACCCGAGCAGGCCCTTTAAATTATTTGAATTGTTGCACTTCGGCCAATGGCACGATCGCTGCTGCTCAAACATATTCTGGTTCACAAGTATTAAAATATATATATTATAATATATATATATATATATATATATATATATATATATATATATATATATATATATATATATATATATATATATATATTCATGAAACACATTAAAACCTTGATCATTTATTCATTTATTACGTCTAGTGAAGAATTGCTTTTGTTCATTTGTATGATTAAAAATTGATAGAATAAGAATTCCTCGCTTAAAGTAAAATATAAAATATATATTGGATTTATATGATTGGTTAATATTCCAAGTGATGCTGAATATCCCCTATAATTTTGTTTTGTTTGTTTGTTATGTACACATTCCAAATGAAAATCAATATAAATGTTATTATTAATGTTTGAAAGTTGATTGTCTACTTGAATCTCTCTATTAAAGTGTGTGTGGCTCCGGATGGAGCCTGGTTATGGTATTTGTCGTGGTGGGTGGCAGAAGTGCTTACTTCTTCTCTGTCTTCTTTGGCAAAAGAACTGCCTGAATGTTTGGAAGAACACCTCCCTGTGCAATGGTTACGCCAGACAGAAGTTTGTTGAGTTCTTCGTCGTTGCGGATGGCCAACTGCAAGTGACGTGGGATGATACGGGTCTTCTGTTGTCACGTGCGGCGTTACCGGCGAGCTCCAGAACTTCGGCAGCGAGGTATTCCATGACGGCTGCTAGGTAGACAGGAGCGCCAGCACCGACGCGTTCGGCGTAGTTGCCCTTACGCAGCAGACGGTGAATTCTGCCCACGGGGAACTGAAGTCCGGCCCTGCTGGAGCGAGACTTTGACTTGCCCTTCACTTTGCCTCCCTTGCCGCGTCCTGACATTACTGCTGCTGTTGTGGGTTTGTGGTGTTTTATGCCGGTTGGTTTGGTTTGATGTCCATAGGGAATGGAAAGGATGGGGGAGGTAGAGGGATGGGGAGATGAAATTCAGGAAGAGGATGCGGGTGTAGAGAGAGAGGAGGTTTGAAAGTTCGGTGGCCTGTCCACCATGGGTTGACATTTTTGTATGTGTTGTTTGTTTGCGTATGTGTTATGTTGGGTTGTCAGTACATTGGCTGGGGGGGCTAGTGTTTGTGACCTTGTTGGTGTCCTAAAGCACTAGAGCCGATGGAGTTGGCTGAAGGAGGCTAATCTTAGAAACATCAGGGTAGTTACACTTCTGCCGCCACGACAAATGGTTTTTTGGTTTTATATTTTTTTGTAGGTGTTTTATTTATTTATATATTTTTTTTTTTTATTTTTTTTTTTTATTATTATTTTTTTTTTTTTTATTTTATTTATTTATTTATTTTTTTTTTTATTTTTTATTTTTTTATTTTTATTTTTTATTTTATTGTTTTTTTTTCTTTCTTTCTTTATTCTTCATTTGGTGTAGATTGGGTCCGGGATGGGCCACTCATCTGGATCGTCTGGCAGACCGCTTAGTATCTGAGGGCTTGGGAAGGCCTCATCATGGATATGTCTGATCACTTTTTGTTGGAGAGTGATTCTTCTGGTTCTGTGTGGTGGTTCGTGGATCTCGTAGTCGCTGGTGGTGTTTTCTGCTACGAAGGGATCTTCTGGTCTGGGACATACATGTTCTTCATACGGTACAGCTGTCTTCTGGCCAGGTAGCTGAGCCTAATGTTCATTGGCTTCATGTTGAGCGTCTCATGGATCAGGTCAGTTCTTACCCTGTCCCTCAGAGTCAGGCCCTCAGCAAAGCGAAGTGCTTTGTTTTGTACTCGTTGAATCTTCAACATGTTGGATTTGTTGGTGAGGTTCAGGGGAACGTAGGGGTATTCCAAGCCAGGCCTTATGATCATTCTGTACAGGTGGAGCTTGATGTGGGATGGGGCTTGGTTGAAACGGAAGAGCCTCTCCAGTGAGCCCCGGGCCATCGCTGTCTTCTGGGATACGTACTGGGAGGAGTTGAGTAGCCTGTTGAAGTTGTAACCGAGCACTGTGTTGGAGTTTGAGATGGCTATGGGATCACCCCTGATTCTTATTCCCCCCTCATTTTCAATAGAGAAGGCCATACAGCCGACAGTGCTTAATTGGATCTTTTCTGGGTTAGTGGTGATCCTCCATTTCCTTTCCCAGTTAGCAGTCCTTGCTAGTTCTACGTTTGCCTTACGGGTTACAGTTGCATGCTTGGCCGCTTGGATTGCTAGGGTTAGATGTTATTACGTGTGTTACGTCGTCCGCAAATTGTACGATAATGGTGTCCCTATACTCTGGTTGGGGTAGGTCATTTACAAAGATGTTGAAGAGAACCGGGCTCAAGCATGATCCTTGGGGGACTCAGCTGTTGGGGTGAAGGCTGCGGCCTCTTTGCCTTGAAGCTGGGGGTAACTTGCCTAGTCTTAAGGAAATTTCTGATCAGCCTGAGGAGGGTCCAGTTTTGCGCTGGTAAGTCTGCTAATTTGTACACAAGACCATCGTGCCACAGGCTGTCGAAGGCCTTGTGTACGTCCCTCGTTGCAATCAAAGCTACCTGTTTTGCTTTCGATTGAGCTTACGGCGTCGTAGATGATGTTAATTGCGTGCTGGGTTGATCTATGTGCTCGAAATGCCAACTGCTTTTCTGTGAAGAGGTTGTTGTACTCCATGTAGTAGTTAAGACGGTTTGACATGATTTTTTCAAAGCACTTGCCTATCGTGGTCTAAGAGGGAGATTGGTCGGTAGTTGCCAGGTTGGTGGGGGTCTTTCTTGGGTTTGGAATGAATATCATCTTGGCTGACTTGAATGCTACAGGAATGTGACCCGATGCCAGCATAGCGTTGAATAGGTTGAGTATGGATTGCATAAGATTGCCTGGTAGAAGTTTGATCTGCAGCGCTTTGATCCCTGATGGTCCAGGGGCCTTATCTCTGGTGCTTTTGATGCTCCTCTCATCTCTAGCATAGTTATGGGTCTTGTTAGAGGTGGTCGTCTTCTAGGGTTGTCAGGTCAATCAGAGGGGTGCTGTTAAGGGAGGCGGCATTTTCTGTTGTCCATTGGTTGACACGTTCAAAGTGAGTGTTGTTTGAAGGCTCTGCTGTTTGAAGCTGTGAGTGTCTTTTTCCAGACTGCGCCCATGAGGTCAGCCTGATCCTGTGGGTCTTCTATTTTTTCTTGCTGCTCCTCTTCATCTTCGTCAAGGAATGTGTGTACAAGGTGGGTGAGGCTGGGGTTAAACTGATCCCAGGAGCTGTCTGATCTTGCGCCAGAAAGTAGCCGGCTCCCTTTTGTACTGGTTGGCCTGTCTCACCAGGGTTCCCCAAATGTGGCTCTTGTGGGTCAGCGTAAGGTCTATGGTTTCCCTTCTGAGTGTTTGTAGGGTCAACGCTGGTGGCTGGCCAGTTTGGTAGTGGCTTTGGCAGGCTCGCTGGTACTCATTCATTTTGCCTCTGATTTCTCGGGTCGGCTTATATTGGTGGTAAGTCCTTGTGGTGGATATTTCACAAGTGGCCTCGGTTGCAAGCTGGATCCGGTTGTGGATGGTGTTTACTGCTTGGTCGATTGTTTGGGTTGGGAGGTTCTCGAACTCAATGATGGGGTCGTCAGCAAGGAAGGTGTCATATTCACGGGCACGTATGGTTCCCAGTCTGGGCCTGGGTGGTGCCACATATCTGAAGGGGGCTGCTTGGAGGGATGTGACCACAGGGATGTGGTCCGACCCCACGTTCTTGCCTGGGGTTACTCTGCAGTGGAACAGGTCACAATCTCTGTTGGTCAGCACTATGTCAGGGGTGCCCCTCTGGTTGCCCGCAAAGAACGTCTTAAAGTGGGGGCCTTGGAAGGAGAGGTCCCGGTTTTGCATTAGATTGAAGAGCTGCCTGCCCTTGAGGTCTGGCCTGGCAGGTGCGTTGAATAAGGCCTGATGGTGGGCATTCAGGTCTCCTGCGATGATAGTGGGGAGATTCCTGTCGAGCAGCTTGTTCAGAGGGATGGAGGGGAGGTAGGCCAGTCTAGGTGGTAGATATGCGGTGCAGACGATGAGGGGGCCGTGTGAAGTGGTGAGTTCTATTGCAAGAAAGTTGTCGTCTTCTACGAGGATGGGGCGGTAGGAGAGTCCTCTTCTTATTAGTATTGCCACCCCACTGAACCTACCCCTGTTGACTTCCCTGGTGGAATATCCCCAGATGGAGATGTGCTGGTCCTGTCTGGCCGCTGTTTCATTGAGTAAGATTACATCTGGGTTAAGTCTGGCTACTTCCAGAGTGAGAAGGTATCTGTTGTTGAAGAAGTGTCTGATGTTCACCTGAAGGATTGTGATCCCCATTATTGACTATGAGACGGAAGTGTTTGTTTGGCTGTAGTGCCAATGTTGTTACATTCGGTTTGGTCGCTTCTGTTTGTGGAGGAGGGGGGTAAAGCTGTTGAGCCAGGTGTCTTGTTCCTGGTTCCGGTCGGGGATTGGTTGGGTTTGGGGTTTACCATACGTTGCTGTGCCATTGGGGGGTCCTCGGTGTCACTGCTGTTCATGATGTCGACATCCGTGGTGCTAGAGTCGCTCTCTGGTGAAGAGTTGTGGGGGTTGCTTGCCCTTGCTCCGTCCACAGGGGATGGGGTTCGGCTGTTCGGCCTAGGCCTCTTGGTGCAGCGTTGTGTGGAATATATTGTTGTGGGGCTGCGATGTTTGAAGCGAAATTTCCTAGGGCGGATGGGGTTCCGTATGGCAAGGGAGTTTGTGATAGCTTTGAGGACGATCTGATGTGGGAGTGTTTCAGGAAGGGTGGACATAATGCCGGCCCGCAGATCGAGCTTCGTGTTATATACCCCGCTCAGGATCAAGGGAGTCCGCCACTGACCAATCAGCGCGCTCCGCCACGCGACCCGCTCTGAGCTGAGTCGCGAGCGGGATATAAAAGGAAAGCTCGACTCGCGCAAAAGTTCATTATTGTACTGCAACGCCAGCCAGCACGAGCATCATCATGCCACCCAAGGCATCTGGAAAGGCTGCCAAGAAGGCCGGAAAGGCCCAGAAGGCCATTGCCAAGGGCGATAAGAAAAAGAAGCGCAGGAGGAAGGAGAGCTACAGCATCTACATCTACAAAGTGCTGAAGCAGGTCCACCCCGACACTGGTATCTCTTCCAAAGCCATGTCGATCATGAACTCGTTCGTGAACGACATCTTTGAGCGCATCGCCGCCGAGGCTTCTCGCCTGGCCCACTACAACAAGCGTTCCACCATTACCAGTCGGGAGATCCAGACGGCTGTAAGGCTCCTGTTGCCCGGAGAACTGGCCAAGCACGCCGTCTCTGAGGGCACTAAGGCCGTCACCAAGTACACCTCCTCCAAGTAAACGGCTTACTTACTGCCCTGTGGTGGTGGCTTGGCCTCAAACCAACAAACTCGGCTCCATTGGAGCCACACTTTAATTTCTAAAGAGATTGTGAGTGTTAGACACCAATACTATTATAACAAAAACCTCTGTCACTGAAAGCAAATAGCTATAAAATGAGAATATTTATGAAACTGTCTGTGTGTGTTTCTCTCTCTCAGTCTCTGTCTGTCTGTCTGTCTGTCTGTCTGTCTTGTCTGTCTGTCTGTCTGTCTGTCTGTCTGTCTGTCTGTCTGTCTGTCTGTCTGTCTGTCTCTCTCTCTCTCTCTCTCTCTCTCTCTCTCTCTCTCTCTTCTCTCTCTCTCTCTCTCTCTCTCTCTCTCTCTCTCTCTCTCTCTCTCTCTCTCAACACATATAAGCACTCGGTATCTTTTTTCTAGAGATTAGAGATTCATTGTTATGTTCCACATTAGGATTACTATGCAGGCCACCCTCTTAGGTTTGAAAATGTCAAGAAAACGGTTAATTTAAAATGTCATCTCCTAACTTAACAGATTAAGCCAGAGGACCGAAAACAGAATAAAACAGGACTGGACAGTATGTCACTTATACAAGCTGCTTTTATTTCTAGTACAGTATGACAATTTTTATTTTGGGGGGGGGGGGGGTGGGTGATCCTTGACAGTGCATAAGAGCGAAAAGCGACGGCGTTTTGTTTGTAAGAGAACAGGTTGTACTACAAATGACTTGATTTATTGATATCACGTGTATGTATGACACCTAAATTAGTGTATTTGTTTATTTATTTATTTATTTATTATATGTGTAGATGAAGGTTAATTCATATGACTGATGCTAGGAATGTCTGAAATCTCCTTAGAAGGATATTTTGGCCCTGAGTAAGGGCCGAGTTTGGTGTATACTAGGTGGTCGATTTAGCTTATGCACGCTCTCCACGGATACGGCGAGCAAGCTGAATGTCCTTTGGCATGATGGTGACACGCTTGGCGTGGATGGCACAGAGGTTAGTGTCCTCGAAGAGACCGACCAGGTAAGCCTCGGATGCCTCCTGTAAAGCATGACGGCAGACGACTGGAAGCGAAGATCGGTCTTGAAGTCCTGGGCAATCTCGCGCACCAGACGCTGGAAGGGAAGTTTCCTGATGAGCAACTCGGTGCTCTTCTGGTAACGACGGATCTCACGCAGGGCGACCGTTCCGGGCCTGTAACGGTGAGGCTTCTTCACACCCCCGTGGCAGGAGCAGACTTGCGTGCTGCCTTGGTGGCCAGCTGCTTACGAGGAGCCTTGCCCTCCCGTGGACTTGTGCGAGCAGTCTGCTTGGTGCGAGCCATGGTGAACAACTGTGGTTTGTGATGGCCGGCGCCGAAAAATTTTTGCTTATATACGCCGTCTCGAGGCGCTTGCTCGAGCGCCATTGGCTGCTCGACCTCGCCTACGTCACCCCGTTGCCCCTCCCCTCCTTCCTCTGGCTGCAGCCAACAGGCGGCTCACCTCAATCACTATTATCGCTGATTTTGCTCTATTTTTTGGATTTGTGCAAAAGTCATTTCACAGGGACGTGAAACAGACGAGTAGGCAACTGCAAGTTTTGAAAGCGTTTGTGAGAAAGCCGTGTCTACTCAGACCACAAGCGTAAAGTAAGGGCAGGCAGGAGTTGCAATGCTACTAGTACGTCCGCTTGATGGGATATAGTCGGGAAATCGTGCGGGCATTCGTCAATTCGATTCACACAACTTCAACACCATGACTGGACGCGGCAAGGGAGGCAAGGGACTCGGAAAGGGTGGCGCCAAGCGTCATCGTAAGGTGCTACGTGACAACATCCAGGGCATCACCAAGCCGCTATTCGTCGCTTAGCTCGTCGTGGCGGCGTCAGCGTATTTCGGGTCTCATCTACGAAGAGACCCGTGGCGTCCTGAAGGTGTTCCTCGAGAACGTCATCCGTGATGCTGTAACCTACACGGAACACGCCAAGAGGAAGACCGTCACTGCCATGGACGTGGTGTACGCTCTGAAGCGCCAGGGTCGTACCCTCTACGGATTCGGCGGATAAGAGCTTGGCTAATCCATCGATTCCACCCACCACCACCTCAAAACGGGACCTAATTAGGTCCCTATACTTTTTTACTGAAGGGCTTAATAGACGATAACATAAATTGTTTTGATATCAGCTAGCACATTGGTCTTATGAAATCTATTTTTTATCCTCGCATGCTTAAAGGGACTCTGATTGGGGAGGGGGGGGGGAAGGTTTGTTACGTTATATACTAGCAGAGCAGGATCATTGGTGGGGGGGGGGGGGGGGTGTGAGGGGGAGAGAGAGAGAGAGAGAGATCTTTCCCAACTCTTCCTTTTTACATGAGGGAGCTACCCGTTTTATTCATTTTATCCTTCTCAGAGCTGTTTTGATAGTATCCAAATGATGGTAAATGAAAAGGGAGGACACGAATATTTACCCAGAATTCAGGACTGGCAATCGATATGCATGTTTGAGTGAGAATCTTTTTCTCTCTCAACTTAGGTATACGTTTATGTCGTACCTAAAAGCGAGAACCACACTATTGGGACAAGTATGCAAGGCCCAATTTTCCTAACAAGCACAGTTAATTTTGTTATTTTCGAACATTTCTTTCCAAATTGGTTTATCCAATTAACAGTATTATATTAAGATCATGAATTGCTGGGTTAGGTTAGGTTAGATTAGCTTAGGTTAGGTTAGGTTAGGTTAGGTTAGGTTAGCTTAGCTTAGCTTGGGTTAGCTTAGGTTAGGTTAGGTTAGCTTAGCTTGGGTTAGCATAGGTTAGGTTAGGTTTGATTACATTTCTATGTTAGATTTAACTCAAATTCAAAACAATTGCCAGTCATTCGGCTTGTTAGTCAACTTGCCTCTAATAGGGGCAATTTGTCTAACAAGACTATTTAGTTTTGTGTGTATATATATATATATATATATATATATATATATATATATATATATATATATATATATATATATATATATATATATATATATATATTATTATAGCTTCAAGACTCTGAACCAATATAGAAGCATCAAGAGGAAGTGCTTGTGTTATGGGCCAATAGGCCTTCTGCAGTTACTTCCATTCTTATGTTTTTATTCCCATTGGTTCGTGTTTTATCTTGTGTAAATGTCAATCACCTTACCCAAAACTTTGGTACCATATCACCTCACCCATGTATGTATGTATATATATATATATATATATATATATATATATATATATATATATATATATATATATATATATATATATATATATATATATATATATATATATATAATATACAGAGTAAATCTACCCCAAAAGTAATGATTTATTTGTCTACAAAACTAAACTCTTTTTTGGAATCATATGAGGCCCCTCCACTGAGGGGGGAGGCCTGGATGTTTATTGTCATGTGTATTCATGCTGCTTGCATGTCGTCGTTTATTTTGCCTTTGTTGTTTTTTGACAGCTTTCTTTGCCTTGGGTGGTTTGGGAGATTTTGAAGCTCTCTTTATTTTGGGCTTTTTGTTCCCAACAACAAGCTGCTGCTGCTGCTTCTTTTTCAAGGCTGTAGGTGGTTTGTTGCTTGTGGCGGCTTTCTTGGGAGTTACCACGGCCTTCTTTGCTGCTGTAGATGGTTTCTTGGTTGTGGTGGCTTTCTTGGGAGTTAGAACGGCCCTCTTCTCTGCTACGGCCAGCTTGAATGATCCACTAGCTCCACTTCCCTTGGTCTGAACAAGAATGCCGTCAGCCACTGCTTTCTTGAGAAATCTTCGGATGTAAATGGCGATCTTGGCAGCCTCGACTTTGTTGTTGGCAACAACGTACTTCTTGATTGCTTGTAGAGACGAGCCCTTACGGTCTTTGAGTGCTGCGACCGCGGCTAGAACCATTTGACTAGTTTTCGGGTGAGCAACCTGGACGCGAGGTTTCCTGGTGGTGGCCACCACAGCAGCAGCAGCAGCCGCAGCCTTCTTGGTAGGCTTTGCTTCTACCATGATGATGATGAACCAACCAAGGTGATGAGAGACGCTCAGACAGTCACGGGGGAATGATGCTGCCGCCGCTTGAGCCGAACCTATTTATGTGCCGGCACGGTACAGAAGCTGCAACCTGGCAACTCGTCCACCAATCACGACGGTTGGTTTTACGGCTCCGAAACCTGGATCCCATATCTTCTCTAAAATAGAAGCATTTGTTCATGTTCTTTGTAAAAGTATCATAAAGCAGGACAGATGAGTACAAATATCATAAAACTGAAGAGCAGATGAGCACACACATGTTTGTATTACAAAAGAAAATCCACAAATTCATTAGAAATTGGCAGGGCAGGCTGAGGAAGTAGGTAGATGTAAAATGTCTGTAAATGGCGAAAGAACATAAACCCAAGACTGAATAAACGATGTTAAATATCCATTGCCAAGGAGACAAAAATATGTTAGGATACAATTACCATTAAGGACACCACAAGCAGGTCCGTATCCTGCCGCGATGACTTAAAAGAGTTGGTTATTAGCCACAATGTGTAGGCAGTCTCATGCCAACGGCCACTACCACGTTGAGAACACCGCTTCTCGTCCGATCAGCGAAGTTAAGCAACGTTGGGTTTTGGTTAGTACTTGGATGGGTGACCGCCTGGGAACACCAAATGCTGTTGGCAATAATGTTTTTTTGTTTTGTTTTGTTTTGTTTCGTTTGTTTTTGTTTGAATGGCTGGCTCCACGGGAAATTCACGGAGTTGTGTGGAATAAGGCCTGGTAAAATGATATGAATATGTAGGTCATGTTTTAAAACAAACTCGCTTAATCATAGATATTGTGAGGCTTTATACAAAAACAAACAACCAAAACAAAACATGTTGTATATATAATATATATATATATATAGCTTAATCCGGGTTTTGAACTCGCAAACTCCAAGAATACGCATCCACTTATATACACTTTACCACTGGACCACTGCTGCAGGACACTAGCTTGATGTCTGAGGTATCAATTTAATGACGTCAATGCCATTTCCACAAATAAATGATAATTAAAAAGTATTTGTATTTACAAATCTTTTCTGTTTAAAAGGCTACAATATCAGTTACTGATATAATTTGTGTTAATGTTTCTATACCCACAAGAAGGCATATTTTTGCTTATATGTAAAGGGTACGGAGAAGGAATCCACAGACCATCATTCCCCTCCCCTTCCCTCCCCACCCCCCCCCCCTCCCCCCCGCCCCCCCCCCCCCCCCCCCCCCCCCCCACTCCCCCAACCCTACTACCACCACCACCACCACCACCACCACCAATCACCACCAATCACCACCAATCACCACCACACCAATCACCACCACCACATCTAACCGAAAACCCCCCTAACACATCAACCCTCCCCCAATCAACGGCGAAATAATAACCCTCAAATGCCTGCCTGCCTGCCTGCCTGCAAGCCATACTACGGTCTTCTCAGAAAGAAAATCTCTTTGTATCTGTATTACTTGATGAAATGTATGATTCTAATAATGAAAATAAATTTTGATGTCGGTTGTATGAGCATAATGACCAATATGCACATGATATGAATGAATTAAATAGTGTAGTTTTTAAGTAATTAGGTTGTAGACACATTAAGCGGATATGATATTTGACGCGTCCAGAACTGGTGATTTTTGGTTTAGTTTTAAATGCACCACCACCACCACCACCACCACCATTGCTTCCCCAGAGCCTAAGTTAAGGACCGGTAAAGGAAGTCAATATGTATGTCATCTATAAACCAAAGAATGAATAAAAAAAACACACACACAAACCTACATAATAGTATTAGGAAGCTTGTATGGCAAAAAAAAAAAAGTATTATTCCCATTGGGGTCGTTTGAACTCGCGACTTCCAAAACACCAGCCACACACCTTACAACCCAGCCACCATAGAGTTGGTATAATTGTGCAACTTTAGTTATAAAAGTAAAGTTTTCTCACATTGTATTGATAACTTAAAGGATTTTTTTTTTTATTTTGCATGTACAAATCTTATTGTCTGTTCTATGAAAAGGCTTGATGTAAATTATGTATTTTTTGAATGATTGAATTGTAGGCACATTAAGCGGATTCGATATTTGATATATCCAGAAAAGGCGATTTATGTTCAGTTTTAAAATGCATCACCGTTAACGCTAAAGGACTGGTAAAATGACTCGATGTTTGTCATTTTTAAAATAAACACTAAAACAAGGCCCTTAACATATATAATGTTTGAATATAAATTGAATGCATATAAATACAAAGTGGGAGTGGCTGGCTGGCTGGCTGGCTGGGCTGGCTGGCTGGCTGGCTGGCTGGCTGGCTGGCTGGCTGGCTGGCTGGCTGGCTGGCTGGCTGGCTGCCTGCCTGCCTGCCTGCCTGCCTGTGGCTGCCTGGCTGCCTGCTGCCTGCCTGCCTGCCTGCCTGCCTGCCTGCCTGCCTGCTGCTGCCTGCCTGCCTGCCTGCCTGCCTGCCTGCCTGCCTGCCTGCCTGCCTGCCTGCCTGTCTGGCTGCCTGGCTGCCTGGCTGCCTGCCTGCCTGCCTGCCTGCCCTGCCTGCCTGCCTGCCTGCCTGCCTGCCTTGCCTTGCCTTGCCTTGCCTTGCCTTGCCCTGCCTTGGCTGCAGCTGGCTGGCTGGCTGGCTGGCTGCTGGCCGTAAATCAACTCTTAACAACACCACACCACACCACACCACACCATCACTCATCACCCATCACCCACCACCGGCCCCAGTCTCCCAGCCTCTCTTATATACCCGAGCAGGCCCTTTAAATTATTTGAATTGTTGCACTTCGGCCAATGGCAGGCACGATCGCTGCTGCTCAAACATATTCTGGTCACAAGTATTAAATATATATATATATATATATATATATATATATATATATATATATATATAATATCTATATATATATATATATAATATATATATATATATATATATATTCATGAAACACATTAAAACCTTGATCATTTATTCATTCATTACGTCTAGTGAAGAATTGCTTTTGTTCATTTGTATGATTAAAAATGGATAGAATATGAATTCCTCGCTTAAAGTAAAATATAAAATATATATTGGATTTATATGATTGGTTAATATTCCAAGTGATGCTGAATATCCCCTATAATTTTGTTTTGTTTGTTTGTTATGTACACATTCCAAATGAAATCAATATAAATGTTATTATTAATGTTTGAAAGTTGATTGTCTACTTGAATCTCTCTATTAAAGTGTGTGTGGCTCCGGATGGAGCCTGGTTATGGTATTTGTCGCTGGTGGGTGGCAGAAGTGCTTACTTCTTCTCTGTCTTCTTTGGCAAAAGAACTGCCTGAATGTTTGGAAGAACACCTCCTGTGCAATGGTTACGCCAGACAGAAGTTTGTTGAGTTCTTCGTCGTTGCGGATGGCCCAACTGCAAGTGACGTGGGGATGATACGGGTCTTCTTGTTGTCACGTGCGGCGTTACCGGCGAGCTCGAGAACTTCGGCAGCGAGGTATTCCATGACGGCTGCCAGGTAGACATGGAGCGCCAGCACCGACGCGTTCGGCGTAGTTGCCCTTACGCAGCAGACGGTGAATTCTGCCCACGGGGAACTGAAGTCCGGCCCTGCTGGAGCGAGACTTTGACTTGCCCTTCACTTTGCCTCCCTTGCCGCGTCCTGACATTGCTGCTGCTGTTGTGGGTTTGTGGTGTTTTAATGCCGGCCCGCAGATCGAGCTTCGTGTTATATACCCGCTCAGGATCAAGGGAGTCCGCCACTGACCAATCAGCGCGCTCCGCCACGCGACCCGCTCTGAGCTGAGTCGCGAGCGGGATATAAAAGGAAAGCTCGACTCGCGCAAAAGTTCATTATTGTATCGCAACGCCAGCCAGCACGAGCATCATCATGCCACCCAAGGCATCTGGAAAGGCTGCCAAGAAGGCCGGAAAGGCCCAGAAGGCCATTGCCAAGGGCGATAAGAAAAGAAGCGCAGGAGGAAGGAGAGCTACAGCATCTACATCTACAAAGTGCTGAAGCAGGTCCACCCCGACACTGGTATCTCTTCCAAAGCCATGTCGATCATGAACTCGTTCGTGAACGACATCTTCGAGCGCATCGCCGCCGAGGCTTCTCGCCTGGCCCACTACAACAAGCGTTCCACCATTACCAGTCGGGAGATCCAGACGGCTGTAAGGCTCCTGTTGCCCGGAGAACTGGCCAAGCACGCCGTCTCTGAGGGCACTAAGGCCGTCACCAAGTACACCTCCTCCAAGTAAACGGCTTACTTACTGCCCTGTGGTGGTGGCTTGGCCTCAAACCAACAAACTCGGCTCCATTGGAGCCACACTTTAATTTCTAAAGAGATGTGAGTGTTAGACACCAATACTATTATAACAAAAACCTCTGTCACTGAAAGCAAATAGCTATAAAATGAGAATATTTTATGAAACTGTCTGTGTGTGTTTCTCTCTCTCCAGTCTCTGTCTGTCTGTCTGTCTGTCTGTCTGTCTGTCTGTCTGTCTGTCTGTCTGTCTGTCTGTCTGTCTGTCTGTCTGTCTGTCTGTCTGTCTGTCGTCTCTCTCTCTCTCTCTCTCTCTCTCTCTCTCTCTCTCTCTCCTCTCTCTCTCTCTCTCTCTCTCTCTCTCTCTCTCTCTCTCTCTCTCTCTCAACACATATAAGCACTCGGTATCTTTTTCTAGAGATTAGAGATTCATTGTTATGTTCCACATTAGGATTACTATGCAGGCCACCCTCTTAGGTTTGAAAATGTCAAGAAAACGGTTAATTTAAAATGTCATCTCCTAACTTAACAGATTAAGCCAGAGGGACCGAAAACAGAATAAACAGGACTGGACAGTATGTCACTTATACAAGCTGCTTTATTTCTAGTACAGTATGACAATTTTATTTTGGGGGGGGGGGGGGGTGGGTGATCCTTGACAGTGCATAAGAGCGAAAAGCGACGGCGTTTTGTTTTGTAAGAGAACAGGTTGTACTACAAATGACTTGATTTATTGATATCACGTGTATGTATGACACCTAAATTAGTGTATTTGTTTTATTTATTTATTTATTTATTATATGTGTAGATGAAGGTTAATTCATATGACTGATGCTAGGAATGTCTGAAATCTCCTTAGAAGGATATTTTGGCCCTGAGAAGGGCCGAGTTTGGTGTATACTAGGGTGGTCGATTTAGCTTATGCACGCTCTCCACGGATACGGCGAGCAAGCTGAATGTCCTTTGGCATGATGGTGACACGCTTGGCGTGGATGGCACAGAGGTTAGTGTCCTCGAAGAGACCGACCAGGTAAGCCTCGGATGCCTCCTGTAAAGCCATGACGGCAGACGACTGGAAGCGAAGATCGGTCTTGAAGTCCTGGGCAATCTCGCGCACCAGACGCTGGAAGGGAAGTTTCCTGATGAGCAACTCGGTGCTCTTCTGGTAACGACGGATCTCACGCAGGGCGACCGTTCCGGGCCTGTAACGGTGAGGCTTCTTCACACCCCCTGTGGCAGGAGCAGACTTGCGTGCTGCCTTGGTGGCCAGCTGCTTACGAGGAGCCTTGCCTCCCGTGGACTTGCGAGCAGTCTGCTTGGTGCGAGCCATGGTGAACAACTGTGGTTTGTGATGGCCGGCGCCGAAAAATTTTTGCTTATATACGCCGTCTCGAGGCGCTTGCTCGAGCGCCTACGTCACCCCGTTGCCCCTCCCCTCCTTCCTCTGGCTGCAGCCAACAGGCGGCTCACCTCAATCACTATTATCGCTGATTTTGCTCTATTTTTTTGGATTTGTGCAAAAGTCATTTCACAGGGACGTGAAACAGACGAGTAGGCAACTGCAGTTTTGAAAGCGTTGTGAGAAAGCCGTGTCTACTCGACCACAAGCGTAAAGTAAGGGCAGGCAGGAGTTGCATGCTACTAGTACGTCCGCTTGATGGGATATAGTCGGGAAATCGTGCGGGCATTCGATCAATTCGATTCACACAACTTCAACCACCATGACTGGACGCGGCAAGGGAGGCAAGGGACTCGGAAAGGGTGGCGCAAGCGTCATCGTAAGGTGCTACGTGACAACATCCAGGGCATCACCAAGCCCGCTATTCGTCGCTTAGCTCGTCGTGGCGGCGTCAAGCGTATTTCGGGTCTCATCTACGAAGAGACCCGTGGCGTCCTGAAGGTGTTCCTCGAGAACGTCATCCGTGATGCTGTAACCTACACGGAACCACGCCAAGAGGAAGACCGTCAACTGCCATGGACGTGGTGTACGCTCTGAAGCGCCAGGGTCGTACCCTCTACGGATTCGGCGGATAAGAGCTTGGCTAATCCATCGATTCCACCCACCACCACCTCAAAACGGGACCTAATTAGGTCCCTATACTTTTTTACTGAAGGGCTTAATAGACGATAACATAAATTGTTTTGATATCAGCTAGCACATTGGGTCTTATGAAATCTATTTTTTATCCTCGCATGCTTAAAGGGACTCTGATTGGGGAGGGGGGGGGGGGAAGGTTTGTTACGTTATATACTAGCAGAGCAGGATCATTGGTGGGGGGGGGGGGGGGTGTGAGGGGGGAGAGAGAGAGAGAGAGAGATCTTTCCCAACTCTTCCTTTTTACATGAGTGAGCTACCCGTTTTATTCATTTTATCCTTCTCATAGCTGTTTGATAGTATCCAAATGATGGTAAATGAAAGGGAGGACACGAATATTACCCAGAATTCAGGACTGGCAATCGATATGCATGTTTGAGTGAGAATCTTTTTCTCTCTCAACTTAGGTATACGTTTATGTCGTACCTAAAAGCGAGAACCACACTATTGGGACAAGTATGCAAGGCCCAATTTTCCTAACAAGCACAGTTTAATTTTTGTTATTTTCGAACATTTCTTTCCCAAATTGGTTTATCCAATTAACAGTATTATATTAAGATCATGAATTGCTGGGTTAGGTTAGGTTAGATAGCTTAGGTTAGGTTGGGGGTTAGGTTAGCTTAGCTTAGCTGGGTTAGCTTAGGTTAGGTTAGGTTAGCTTAGCTTGGGTTAGCATAGGTTTAGGTTAGGTTTGATTACATTTCTATGTTAGATTTAACTCAAATTCAAAACAATTGCAGTCATTCGGCTTGTTAGTCAACTTGCCTCTAATAGGGGCAATTTGTCTAACAAGGACTATTTAGTTTTGTGTGATAATATATATATATATATATATATATATATATATATATATATTATATATTATATATATATTATATATATATATATATATATATATATATATATATATATAATATATATATATTATAGCTTCAAGACTCCTGAACCAATATAGAAGCATCAAGAGGAAGTGCTTGTGTTATGGGCCAATAGGCCTTCTGCAGTTACTTCCATTCTTATGTTTTTATTCCCATTGGTTCGTGTTTTATCTTGTGTAAATGTCAATCACCTTACCCAAAACTTTGGTACCATATCACCTCACCCCATGTATGATGTATCATATATATATATATATATGATATCTATATATATATATATATATATATATATATATATATATATCTATAATATATAATATATATAATATACAGAGTAAATCTACCCCAAACGTAATGATTTATTTGTGTACAAACTAAACTCTTTTTGGAATCATATGAGGCCCCTCCACTGAGGGGGGAGGCCTGGATGTTTATTGTCATGTGTATTCATGCTGCTTGCATGTCGTCGTTTATTTTGCCTTTGTTGTTTTTTGACAGCTTTCTTTGCCTTGGGTGGTTTGGGAGATTTTGAAGCTCTCTTTATTTTGGGCTTTTTGTTCCAACAACAAGCTGCTGCTGCTGCTTCTTTTTCAAGGCTGTAGGTGGTTTGTTGCTTGTGGCGGCTTTCTTGGAGTTACCACGGCCTCTTTGCTGCTGTAGATGGTTTCTTGGTTGTGGTGGCTTTCTTGGGAGTTAGAACGGCCCTCTTCTCTGCTACGGCCAGCTTGAATGATCCACTAGCTCCACTTCCCTTGGTCTGAACAAGAATGCCGTCAGCCACTGCTTTCTTGAGAAATCTTCGGATGTAAATGGCGATCTTGGCAGCCTCGACTTTGTTGTTGGCAACAACGTACTTCTTGATTGCTTGTAGAGACGAGCCCTTACGGTCTTTGAGTGCTGCGACCGCGGCTAGAACCATTTGACTAGTTTTCGGGTGAGCAACCTGGACGCGAGGTTTCCTGGTGGTGGCCACACAGCAGCAGCAGCAGCCGCAGCCTTCTTGGTAGGCTTTGCTTCTACCATGATGATGATGATGAACCAACCAAGGTGATGAGAGACGCTCAGACAGTCACGGGGGAATGATGCTGCCGCCGCTTGAGCCGAACCTATTTATGTGCCGGCACGGTACAGAAGCTGCAACCTGGCAACTCGTCCACCAATCACGACGGTTGGTTTTACGGCTCGAAACCTGGATCCCATATCTTCTCTAAAATAGAAGCATTTGTTCATGTTCTTTGTAAAAGTATCATAAAGCAGGACAGATGAGACAAATATCATAAAAACTGAAGAGCAGATGAGCACACACATGTTTGTATTACAAAAGAAAATCCACAAATTCATTAGAAATTGGCAGGGCAGGCTGAGGAAGTAGGTAGATGTAAAATGTCTGTAAATGGCGAAAGAACATAAACCCAAGACTGAATAAACGATGTTAAATATCCATGCCAAGGAGACAAAAATATGTTAGGATACAATTACCATTAAGACACCACAAGCAGGTCCGTATCCTGCCGCGATGACTTAAAAAGAGTTGGTTATTAGCCACAATGTGTAGGCAGTCTCATGCCAACGGCCATACCACGTTGAGAACACCGCTTCTCGTCCGATCAGCGAAGTTAAGCAACGTTGGGTTTGGTTAGTACTTGGATGGGTGACCGCCTGGGAACACCAAATGCTGTTGGCAATAATGTTTTTTTGTTTTTGTTTTGTTTTGTTTCGTTTGTTTTTGTTTGAATGGCTGGCTCACGGGAAATTCACGGAGTTGTGTGGAATAAGGCCTGGTAAAATGAATTAATATGTATGTCATGTTTAAAACAAACTCGCTTAATATAGATATTGTGTGAGGCTTTATACAAAAACAAACAACCAAAACAAAACATGTTGTATATATATATATATATATAGCTTAATCCGGGTTTGAACTCGCAACTCCAAGAATACGCATCACTTATATACACTTTACCACTGGACCACTGCTGCAGGACACTAGCTTGATGCTGAGGTATCAATTTAATGACGTAAATGCCATTTCCACAAATAAATGATAATTAAAAAGTATTTGTATGTACAAATCTTTTCTGTTTAAAAGGCTACAATATCAGTTACTGATATAATTTGTGTTAATGTTTCTATACCCACAAGGAAGGCATATTTTTGCTTATATGTAAAGGGTACGGAGAAGGAATCCACAGACCATCATTCCCCTCCCTCTTCCCTCCCCCCCCCCCCCCCCCCCCCACCCCCCCCCCAACTCCCACCTACTACCACCACCACCACCACCACCAACTCACCACCAATCACACCAATCACCACCACCACAATCACCACCACCACACTCTAACCGAAAACCCCCTAACACATCAACCCTCCCCCCAATCAACAGGCGAAATAATAACCTCAAATGCCTGCCTGCCTGCCTGCCTGCAAGCCAATACTAACGGTCTTCTCAGAAAGAAAATCTCTTTGTATCTGTATTACTTGATGAAATGTATGATTCTAATAATGAAAATAAATTTTGATGTCGGTTGTATGAGCATAATGACCAATATGCACATGATATGAATGAATTAAATAGTGTAGTTTTAAGTAATTAGGTTGTAGACACATTAAGCGGAATTGATATTTGACGCGTCCAGAACTGGTGATTTTTGGTTTAGTTTTAAATGCACCACCACCACCACCACCACACCATTGCTTCCCCAGAGCCTAATTAAGGACCGGTAAAAGGAGTCAATATGTATGTCATCTATAAAACCAAAGAATGAATAAAAAAACACACACACAAACCTACATAATAGTATTAGGAAGATTGTATGCAAAAAAAAAAAAAAAGTTATTCCCATTGGGTCGTTTGAACTCGCGACTTCCAAAACACCAGCCACACACCTTACCACCCAGCCACCATAGAAGTTGGTATAATTGTGCAACTTTAGTTATAAAAGTAAAGTTTTCTCACATTGTATTGATAACTTAAAGGATTTTTTTTTTTTTTTGCATCTACAAATCTTATTGTCTGTTCTATGAAAAGGCTTGATGTAAATTATGTATTTTTGGAATGATTGAATTGTAGGCACATTAAGCGGATTCGAATATTTGATATATCCAGAAAAGGCGATTTATGTTCAGTTTTTAAAATGCATCCCGTTAAACGCTAAAGGACTGGTAAAATGACTCGATGTTTGTCATTTTTAAAATAAACACTAAAACAAGGGCCCTTAACATATATAATGTTTGAATATAAATTGAATGCATATAAATACAAGTGGGAGTGGCTGGCTGGCTGGCTGGCTGGCTGGCTGGACTGGCTGGCTGGCTGGCTGGCTGGCTGGCTGGCTGCTGGCTGGCTGGCTGGCTGCTGGCTGGCTGGCTGGCTGAGCTGCCTGCCTGCCTGCCTGCTGACTGCCTGCCTGCCTGGCTGCCTGCCTGCCTTGCCTGCCTGCCTGCCTGCCTGCCTGCCTGCCTGCCTGCCTGCCTGCCTGCCTGCCTGCCTGCCTTGCCTTGCCTTGCCTTGCCTGCCTTGCCTGGCCTGTCCAGATTGCCTGTCTGTTATTGCCTTTCCTTGCACTGGCCTTGGCTGCAGCTTGGCCTGGCTGGCTGGCTGGCGCTGGCTGGCTGCGCTGGCTGCTGGCTGGCTGGCTGGCCGGCCGTAAATCAACTCTTAACAACACCACACCACACAACCACCCAATCACTCATCACCCATCACCCCACCACACGCCCCAGTCTCCCAGCCTCTCTTATATAACCGAGCAGGCCCTTTAAATTATTTGAATTGTTGCACTTCGGCCAATGGCACGATCGCTGCTGCTCAAACTATTCTGGGTCACAAGTATTAAAATATATATATTATAATATATATATATATATATATATATATATATATATATATATATATATATATATATATATATATATATATATATATATATATATTCATGAAACACATTAAAACCTTGATCATTTATTCATTCATTACGTCTAGTGAAGAATTGCTTTTGTTCATTTGTATGATTAAAAATTGATAGAATATGAATTCCTCGCTTAAAGTAAAATATAAAATATATATTGGATTTATATGATTGGTTAATATTCCAAGTGATGCTGAATATCCCCTATAATTTTGTTTTGTTTGTTGTTATGTACACATTCCAAATGAAATCAATATAAATGTTATTATTAATGTTTGAAAGTTGATTGTCTACTTGAATCTCTCTATTAAAGTGTGTGTGGCTCCGGATGGAGCCTGGTTATGGTATTTGTCGCGGTGGGTGGCAGAAGTGCTTACTTCTTCTCTGTCTTCTTTGGCAAAAGAACTGCCTGAATGTTTGGAAGAACACCTCCCTGTGCAATGGTTACGCCAGACAGAAGTTTGTTGAGTTCTTCGTCGTTGCGGATGGCCAACTGCAAGTGACGTGGGATGATACGGGTCTTCTTGTTGTCACGTGCGGCGTTACCGGCGAGCTCCAGAACTTCGGCAGCGATGTATTCCATGACGGCTGCCAGGTAGACAGGAGCGCCAGCACCGACGCGTTCGGCGTAGTTGCCCTTACGCAGCAGACGGTGAATTCTGCCCACGGGGAACTGAAGTCCGGCCCTGCTGGAGCGAGACTTTGACTTGCCCTTCACTTTGCCTCCCTTGCCGCGTCCTGACATTGCTGCTGCTGTTGTGGGTTTGTGGTGTTTTAATGCCGGATTCGGATTGATGTCCATAGGGAATGGAAAGGATGGGGGAGGTAGAGGGATGGGGAGATGAAATTCAGGAAGAGGATGCGGGTGTAGAGAGAGAGGAGGTTTGAAAGTTCGGTGGCCTGTCCACCATGGGTTGGACATTTTTGTATGTGTTGTTTGTTTGCGTATGTGTTATGTTGGGTTGTCAGTACATTGGCTGGGGGGGCTAGTGTTTGTGACCTTGTTGGTGTCCTAAAGCACTAGAGCCGATGGAGTTGGCTGAAGGAGGCTAATCTTAGAAACATCAGGGTAGTTACACTTCTGCCGCCACGACAAATGGTTTTTTGGTTTTATATTTTTTTTGTAGGTGTTTTATTTATTTATATATTTTTTTTTTTTTTTTTTTTTTTTTTTTTTTTTTTTTTTTTTTATTATTATTTTTTTTTATTTATATTATTAATTTTTTTTTTATTTTATTTTTTTATTTTGTTATTTATTATTTTTTTTCTTTCTTTCTTATTCTTCATTTGGTGTAGATTGGGTCCGGGATGGGCCACTCATCTGGATCGTCTGGCAGACCGCCTTAGTATCTGAGGGCTTGGGAAGGCCTCATCATGGATATGTCTGATCACTTTTTGTTGGAGAGTGATTCTTCTGGTTCTGTGTGGTGGTTCGTGGATCTCGTAGTCGCTGGTGGTGTTTTCTGCTACGAAGGGATCTTCTGGGTCTGGGACCATACATGTTCTTCATACGGTACAGGCTGTCTTCTGGCCAGGTAGCTGAGCCTAATGTTCATTGGCTTCATGTTGAGCGTCTCTATGGATCAGGTCAGTTCTTACCCTGTCCCTCAGAGTCAGGCCCTCTGCAAAGCGAAGTGCTTTGTTTTGTACTCGTTTGAATCTTCAACATGTTGGATTTGTTGGTGAGGTTCAGGGGAACGTAGGGGTATTCCAAGCTAGGCCTTATGATCATTCTGTACAGGTGGAGCTTGATGTGGGATGGGGCTTGGTTGAAACGGAAGAGCCTCTCCAGGAGCCCCGGGCCATCGCTGTCTTCTGGGATACGTACTGGGAGGAGTTGAGTAGCCTGTTGAAGTTGTAACGAGCACTGTGTTGGAGTTTGAGATGGCTATGGGATTCACCCCTGATTCTTATTCCCCCCTCATTTTCAATAGAGAAGGCCATACAGCCGACAGTGCTTAATTGGAATCTTTTCTGGGTTAGTGGTGATCCTCCATTTTCCTTTCCCAGTTAGCAGTCCTTGCTAGTGTCTACGTTTGCCTTACGGGTTACAGTTGCATGCTTGGCCGCTTGGATGCTAGGGTTAGATGTTATTACGTGTGTACGTCGTCCGCAAATTGTACGATAATGGTGTCCCTATACTCTGGTTGGGGTAGGTCATTTACAAAGATGTTGCAAGAGAACCGGGCTCAAGCATGATCCTTGGGGGACTCCAGCTGTTGGGGTGAAGGCTGCGGCCTCTTTTTGCCTTGAAGCTGGGGGTAACTTGCCTATTCTTAAGGAAATTTCTGATCAGCCTGAGGAGGGCTCCAGTTTTTGCGCTGGTAAGTCTGCTAATTTGTACACAAGACCATCGTGCCACAGCTGTCGAAGGCCTGTGTAAGTCCCTCGTTGCAATCAAAGCTACCTGTTTTTGCTTTCGAATTGAGCTTACGGCGTCGTAGATGATGTTAATTGCGTGCTGGGTTGATCTATGTGCTCGAAAGCCAAACTGCTTTTCTGTGAAGAGGTTGTTGTACTCCATGTAGTAGTTAAGACGGTTTGACATGATTTTTTCAAAGCACTTGCCTATCGTGTCTAAGAGGGAGATTGGTCGGTAGTTGCCAGGTTGGTGGGGTCTTTCTTGGGTTGGGAATGAATATCATCTTGGCTGACTTGAATGCTACAGGAATGTGACCGATGCCAGCATAGCGTTGAATAGGTTGAGTATGGATTGCATAAGATTGCCTGGTAGAAGTTGATCTGCAGCGCTTTGATCCCTGATGGTCCAGGGGCCTTATCTCTGGTGCTTTTGATGACTCCTCTCATCTCTAGCATAGTTATGGGTCTTGTTAGAGGGTGGTCGTCTTCTAGGGTTGTCAGGTCAATCAGAGGGGTGCTGTTAAGGGAGGCGGCATTTTCTGTTGTCCATTGGTTGACACGTTCAAAGTGAGTGTTGTTGAAGGCTCTGCTGTTTGAAGCTGTGAGTGTCTTTTTCCAGACTGCGCCCATGAGGTCAGCCTGATCCTGTGGGTCTTCTATTTTTTCTTGCTGCTCCTCTTCATCTTCGTCAAGGAATGTGTGTACAAGGTGGGTGAGGCTGGGGTTAACTGATCCCAGGAGCTGTCTGATCTTGCGCCAGAAAGTAGCCGGCTCCCCTTTGTACTGGTTGGCCTGTCCTCACCAGGGTTCCCCAAATGTGGCTCTTGTGGGTCAGCGTAAGGTCTATGGTTTCCCTTCTGAGTGTTTGTAGGGTCAACGCTGGTGGCTGGCCAGTTTGGTAGTGGCTTTGGCAGGCTCGCTGGTACTCATTCATTTTGCCTCTGATTTCCTCGGGTCGGCTTATATTGGTGGTAAGTCCTTGTGGTGGATATTTCACAAGTGGCCTCGGTTGCAAGCTGGATCCGGTTGTGGATGGTGTTTACTGCTTGGTCGATTGTTTGGGTTGGGAGGTTCTCGAACTCAATGATGGGGTCGTCAGCAAGGAAGGTGTCATATTCACGGGCACGTATGGTTCCCAGTCTGGGCCTGGGTGGTGCCACATATCTGAAGGGGGCTGCTTGGAGGGATGTGACCACAGGGATGTGGTCCGACCCCACGTTCTTGCCTGGGTTTACTCTGCAGTGGAACAGGTCACAATCTCTGTTGGTCAGCACTATGTCAGGGGTGCCCCTCTGGTTGCCCGCAAAGAACGTCTTAAAGTGGGGGCCTTGGAAGGGAGAGGTCCCGGGTTTTGCATTAGATTGAAGAGCTGCCTGCCCTTGAGGTCTGGCCTGGCAGAGTGCGTTGAATAAGGCCTGATGGTGGGCATTCAGGTCTCCTGCGATGATAGTGGGGAGATTCCTGTCGAGCAGGCTTGTTCAGAGGAATGGAGGGAGGTAGGCCAGTTCTACGGTGGTAGATATGCGGTGCAGACGATGAGGGGGCCGTGTGAAGTGGTGAGTTCTATTGCAAGAAGTTGTCGTCTTCTACGAGGATGGGGCGGTAGGAGAAGTCCCTCTTCTTATTAGTATTGCCACCCCCACTGAACCTACCCCTGTGACTTCCCTGGTGGAATATCCCCAGATGGAGTATGTGCTGGTCCTGTCTGGCCGCTGTTTCATTGAGTAAGATTACATCTGGGTTAAGTCTGCTACTTCCAGAGTGAGAAGGTATCTGTTGTTGAAGAGTGTCTGATGTTCACCTGAAGGATTGTGATCCCCATTATTGACTATGAGACGGAAGTGTTTGTTTGGCTTGTAGTCGCCAATGTTAGTTTACATTCGGTTTGGTCGCTTCTGTTTGTGGAGGAGGGGGGTAAAGCTGTTGAGCCAGGTGTCTTGTTCCTGGTTCCGGTCGGGATTGGTTGGGTTTGGGGTTTACCATACGTTTCTGTGCCATTGGGGGGTCCTCGGTGTCACTGCTGTTCATGATGTCGACATCCTGTGGTGCTAGAGTCGCTCTCTGGTGAAGAGTTGTGGGGGTTGCTTGCCCTTGCTCCGTCCACAGGGGATGGGGTTCGGCTGTTCGGCCTAGGCCTCTTGGTGCAGCGTTGTGTGGAATATATTGTTGTGGGGCTGCGATGTTTGAAGCGAAATTTCCTAGGGCGGATGGGGTTCCGTATGGCAAGGGAGTTTGTGATAGCTTTGAGGACGATCTGATGTGGGAGTGTTTCAGGAAGGGTGGACATAATGCCGGCCCGCAGATCGAGCTTCGTGTTATATACCCCGCTCAGGATCAAGGGAGTCCCGCCACTGACCAATCAGCGCGCTCCGCCACGCGACCCGCTCTGAGCTGAGTCCGCGAGCGGGATATAAAAGGAAAGCTCGACTCGCGCAAAAGTTCATTATTGTATCTGCAACGCCATGCCAGCACGAGCATCATCATGCCACCCAAGGCATCTGGAAAGGCTGCCAAGAAGGCCGGAAAGGCCCAGAAGGCCTTGCCAAGGGCGATAAGAAAAAAGAAGCGCAGGAGGAAGGAGAGCTACAGCATCTACATCTACAAAGTGCTGAAAGCAGGTCACCCCGACACTGGTATCTCTTCCAAAGCCATGTCGATCATGAACTCGTTCGTGAACGACATCTTCGAGCGCATCGCCGCCGAGGCTTCTCTCGCCTGGCCCACTACAACAAGCGTTCCACCATTACCAGTCGGGAGATCCAGACGGCTGTAAGGCTCCTGTTGCCCGGAGAACTGGCCAAGCACGCCGTCTCTGAGGGCACTAAGGCCGTCACCAAGTACACCTCCTCCAAGTAAACGGCTTACTTACTGCCCTGTGGTGGTGGCTTGGCCTCAAACCAACAAACTCGGCTCCATTGGAGCCACACTTTAATTTCTAAAGAGATTGTGAGTGTTAGACACCAATACTATTATAAACAAAAACCTCTGTCACTGAAAGCAAATAGCTATAAAATGAGAATATTTATGAAACTGTCTGTGTGTGTTTCTCTCTCTCAGTCTCTGTCTGTCTGTCTGTCTGTCTGTCTGTCTTGTCTGTCTGTCTGTCTGTCTGTCTGTCTGTCTGTCTGTCTGTCCTGTCTGGTCTGTCGTGGTGTCTCTCTCTCTCTCTCCTCTCTCTCTCTCTCCTCTCTCTCTCTCTCTCTCTCTCTCTCTCTCTCTCTCTCTCTCTCTCTCTCTCTCAACCATATAAGCACTCGGTATCTTTTTTCTAGAGATTAGAGATTCATTGTTATGTTCCACATTAGGATTACTATGCAGGCCACCTCTTAGGTTTGAAAATGTCAAGAGAAACGGTTAATTTTAAAATGTCATCTCCTAACTTAACAGATTAAGCCAGAGGACCGAAACAGAATAAAACAGGACTGGACAGTATGTCACTTATACAAGCTGCTTTTATTTCTAGTACAGTATGACAATTTTTATTTTTGTGGGGGGTGATCCTTGACAGTGCATAAGAGCCGAAAAGCGACGGCGTTTTGTTTGTAAGAGAACAGGTGTACTACAAATGACTTGATTTATTGATATCACGTGTATGTATGACACCTAAATTAGTGTATTTGTTTATATTAATTTATTTATTTATTATATGTGTAGATGAAGGTTAATTCATATGACTGATGCTAGGAATGTCTGAAATCTCCTTAGAAGGATATTTTGGCCCTGAGAAGGGCCGAGTTTTGGTGTATACTAGGGTGGTCGATTTAGCTTATGCACGCTCTCCACGGATACGGCGAGCAAGCTGAATGTCCTTTGCATGATGGTGACACGCTTGGCGTGGATGGCACAGAGGTTAGTGTCCTCGAAGAGACCGACCAGGTAAGCCTCGGATGCCTCCTGTAAAGCCATGACGGCAGACGACTGGAAGCGAAGATCGGTCTTGAAGTCCTGGGCAATCTCGCGCACAGACGCTGGAAGGGAAGTTTCCTGATGAGCAACTCGGTGCTCTTCTGGTAACGACGGATCTCACGCAGGGCGACCGTTCCGGGCCTGTAACGGTGAGGCTTCTTCACACCCCCTGTGGCAGGAGCAGACTTGCGTGCTGCCTTGGTGGCCAGCTGCTTACGAGGAGCCTTGCCTCCCGTGGACTTGCGAGCAGTCCTGCTTGGTGCGAGCCATGGTGAACAACTGTGGTTTGTGATGGCCGGCGCCGAAAAATTTTTGCTTATAACGCCGTCTCGAGGCGCTTGCTCGAGCGCCATTGGCTGCTCGACTCGCCTACGTCACACCCGTTGCCCCTCCCCTCCTTCCTCTGGCTGCAGCCAACAGGCGGCTCACCTCAATCACTATTATTCGCTGATTTTGCTCTATTTTTTGGATTTGTGCAAAAGTCATTTCACAGGGACGTGAAACAGACCGAGTAGGCAACTGCAGTTTTGAAAGCGTTGTGAGAAAGCCGTGTCTACTCGACCACAAGCGTAAAGTAAGGGCAGGCAGGAGTTGCAATGCTACTACTAGTTACGTCCGCTTGATGGGATATAGTCGGGAAATCGTGCGGGCATTCGATCAATTCGATTCACACAACTTCAACACCATGAACTGGACGCGGCAAGGGAGGCCAAGGGACTCGGAAAGGGTGGCGCCAAGCGTCATCGTAAGGTGCTACGTGACAACATCCAGGGCATCACCAAGCCCGCTATTCGTCGCTTAGCTCGTCGTGGCGGCGTCAAGCGTATTTCGGGTCTCATCTACGAAGAGACCCGTGGCGTCCTGAAGGTGTTCCTCGAGAACGTCATCCGTGATGCTGTAACCTACACGGAACACGCCAAGAGGAAGACCGTCACTGCCATGGACGTGGTGTACGCTCTGAAGCGCCAGGGTCGTACCCTCTACGGATTCGGCGGATAAGAGCTTGGCTAATCCATCGATTCCACCCACCACCACCTCAAAACGGGACCTAATTAGGTCCCTATACTTTTTTACTGAAGGGCTTAATAGACGATAACATAAATTGTTTTGATATCAGCTAGCACATTGGGTCTTATGAAATCTATTTTTTATCCTCGCATGCTTAAGGGACTCTGATTGGGGGAGGGGGGGGGGGGGAAGGTTTGTTACGTTATATACTAGCAGAGCAGGATCATTGGTGGGGGGGGGGGGGGGGTGTGAGGGGGAGAGAGAGAGAGAGAGATCTTTCCCAACTCTTCCTTTTTACATGAGGGAGCTACCCGTTTTATTCATTTTATCCTTCTCAGAGCTGTTTTGATAGTATCCAAATGATGGTAAATGAAAAGGGAGGACACGAATATTTACCCAGAATTCAGGACTGGCAATCGATATGCATGTTTGAGTGAGAATCTTTTTCTCTCTCAACTTAGGTATACGTTTATGTCGTACCTAAAAGCGAGAACCACACTATTGGGACAAGTATGCAAGGCCCAATTTTCCTAACAAGCACAGTTAATTTTGTTATTTTCGAACATTTCTTTCCAAATTGGTTTATCCAATTAACAGTATTATATTAAGATCATGAATTGCTGGGTTAGGTTAGGTTAGATTAGCTTAGGTTAGGTTAGGTTAGGTTAGGTTAGGTTAGCTTAGCTTAGCTTGGGTTAGCTTAGGTTAGGTTAGGTTAGCTTAGCTTGGGTTAGCATAGGTTAGGTTAGGTTTGATTACATTTCTATGTTAGATTTAACTCAAATTCAAAACAATTGCCAGTCATTCGGCTTGTTAGTCAACTTGCCTCTAATAGGGGCAATTTGTCTAACAAGACTATTTAGTTTTGTGTGTATATATATATATATATATATATATATATATATATATATATATATATATATATATATATATATATATATATATATATATATATATATATATATATATATTATTATAGCTTCAAGACTCTGAACCAATATAGAAGCATCAAGAGGAAGTGCTTGTGTTATGGGCCAATAGGCCTTCTGCAGTTACTTCCATTCTTATGTTTTTATTCCCATTGGTTCGTGTTTTATCTTGTGTAAATGTCAATCACCTTACCCAAAACTTTGGTACCATATCACCTCACCCATGTATGTATGTATATATATATATATATATATATATATATATATATATATATATATATATATATATATATATATATATATATATATATATATATATATATATAATATACAGAGTAAATCTACCCCAAAAGTAATGATTTATTTGTCTACAAAACTAAACTCTTTTTTGGAATCATATGAGGCCCCTCCACTGAGGGGGGGAGGCCTGGATGTTTATTGTCATGTGTATTCATGCTGCTTGCATGTCGTCGTTTATTTTGCCTTTGTTGTTTTTTTGACAGCTTTCTTTGCCTTGGGTGGTTTGGGAGATTTTGAAGCTCTCTTTTATTTGGGCTTTTTGTTCCCAACAACAAGCTGCTGCTGCTTCTTTTTCAAGGCTGTAGGTGGTTTTGTTGCTTGTGGCGGCTTTCTTGGGAGTTACCACGGCCTTCTTTGCTGCTGTAGATGGTTTCTTGGTTGTGGTGGCTTTCTTGGGAGTTAGAACGGCCCTCTTCTCTGCTACGGCCAGCTTGAATGATCCACTAGCTCCACTTCCCTTGGTCTGAACAAGAATGCCGTCAGCCACTGCTTTCTTGAGAAATCTTCGGATGTAAATGGCGATCTTGGCAGCCTCGACTTTGTTGTTGGCAACAACGTACTTCTTGATTGCTTGTAGAGACGAGCCCTTACGGTCTTGAGTGCTGCGACGCGGCTAGAACCATTTGACTAGTTTCGGGTGAGCAACCTGACGCGAGGTTTCCTGGTGGTGGCCACCACAGCAGCAGCAGGCAGCATCCGCAGCCTTCTTGGTAGGCTTTGCTTCTACCATGTGATGATGATGAACCAACCAAGGTGATGAGAGACGCTCAGACAGTCACGGGGAATGATGCTGCCGCCGCTTGAGCCGAACCTATTTATGTGCCGGCACGGTACAGAAGCTGCAACCTGGCAACTCGTCCACCAATCACGACGGTTGGTTTTACGGCTCCGAAACCTGGATCCCATATCTTCTCTAAAATAGAAGCATTTGTTCATGTTCTTTGTAAAAGTATCATAAAGCAGGACAGATGAGACAAATATCATAAAACTGAAGAGCAGATGAGCACACACATGTTTGTATTACAAAAGAAAATCCACAAATTCATTAGAAATTGGCAGGGCAGGCTGAGGAAGTAGGTAGATGTAAAATGTCTGTAAATGGCGAAAGAACATAAACCCAAGACTGAATAAACGATGTTAAATATCCATGCCAAGGAGACAAAAATATGTTAGGATACAATTACCATTAAGACACCACAAGCAGGTCCGTATCCTGCCGCGATGACTTAAAAAGAGTTGGTTATTAGCCACAATGTGTAGGCAGTCTCATGCCAACGGCCACACCACGTTTGAGAACACCGCTTCTCGTCCGATCAGCGAAGTTAAGCAACGTTGGGTTTGGTTAGTACTTGGATGGGTGACCGCCTGGGAACACCAAATGCTGTTGGCAATAATGTTTTTTGTTTGTTTTGTTTTGTTTCGTTTGTTTTTGTTTGAATGGCTGGACTCCACGGGAAATTCACGGAGTTGTGTGGAATAAGGCCTGGTAAAATGAATTAATATGTATGTCATGTTTAAACAAACTCGCTTAATATAGATATTGTGTGAGGCTTTATAACAAAACGAACAACCAAACAAAAACATGTTGTATATATAATATAGCTTAATCCGGGTTTTGAACTTCGCAACTCCAAGAATACGCATCACTTATATACACTTACCACTGGACCACTGCTGCAGGACACTAGCTTGATGCTGAGGTATCAATTAATGACGTAAATGCCATTTCCACAAATAAATGATAATTAAAAGTATTATGTATGTACAAATCTTTTCTGTTTAAAAGGCTACAATATCAGTTACTGATATAATTTGTTGTTAATGTTTCTATACCCACAGGAAGGCATATTTTGCTTATATGTAAAGGGTACGGAGAAGGAATCCACAGACCATCATTCCCCCTCCCCTTCCCTCCCCTACCCCCCCCCCCCACCCCCACCCCCAACTCCACCTACTACCACCACCACCACCACCACCCACCACCATCACCACCAATCACCACTCACCACCAATCACCACCACACACATCTAACCGAAAACACCCCCTAACACATCAACCCTCCCCCCAATCAACAGGCGAAATAATAACCCTCAAATGCCTGCCTGCCTGCCTGCCTGCCAAGCCAATACTAACGGTCTTCTCAGAAAGAAAATCTCTTTGTATCTGTATTACTTGATGAAATGTATGATTCTTAATAATGAAAATAAATTTTGATGTCGTTTGTATGAGCATAATGACCAATATGCACATGATATGAATGAATTAAATAGTGTAGTTTTAAGTAATTAGGTTGTAGACACATTAAGCGGATATGATATTTGACGCGTCCAGAACTGGTGATTTTTGGTTTAGTTTTAAATGCACCACCACCACCACCACCACCACCATTGCTTCCCCAGAGCCTAATTTAAGGACCGGTAAAAGGAGTCAATATGTATGTCATCTATAAAACCAAAGAATGAATAAAAAAAACACACACACAACCTACATAATAGTATTAGGAAGATTGTATGGCAAAAAAAAAAAAGTATTATTCCCATTGGGTCGTTTGAACTCGCGACTTCCAAAACACCAGCCACACACCTTACAACCCAGCCACCATAGAGTTGGTATAATTGTGCAACTTTAGTTATAAAAGTAAAGTTTTCTCACATTGTATTGATAACTTAAAGGATTTTTTTTTTTATTTTGCATGTACAAATCTTATTGTCTGTTCTATGAAAAGGCTTGATGTAAATTATGTATTTTTTGAATGATTGAATTGTAGGCACATTAAGCGGATTCGATATTTGATATATCCAGAAAAGGCGATTTATGTTCAGTTTTAAAATGCATCACCGTTAACGCTAAAGGACTGGTAAAATGACTCGATGTTTGTCATTTTTAAAATAAACACTAAAACAAGGCCCTTAACATATATAATGTTTGAATATAAATTGAATGCATATAAATACAAAGTGGGAGTGGCTGGCTGGCTGGCTGGCTGGCTGGCTGGCTGGCTGCTGGCTGGCTGGCTGGCTGCCCTGCTGCCTGGCTGGCTGGCTGCTGCTGCTGGCTGCTGCTGCTGCCTGGCTGCTGCCTGCCTGCCTGCCTGCCTGCCTGCCTGCCTGCCTGCCTGCTGCCTGCCTGCCTGCCTGCCTGCCTGCCTGCCTGCCTGCCTGGCTGCCTGCCTGCCTGCCTGCCTGCCTGCCTGCCTGCTGCCTGCCTGCCTGCCTGCTGCCTGCCTGTCTGGCTGCCTGGCTGCCTGCCTGCTGCCTGCCTGCCTGCCTGCCTGCCTGCCTGCCTGCCTGCCTGCCTTGCCTTGCCTTGCCTTGCCTTGCCTTGCCCTGCCTTGGCTGCAGCTGGCTGGCTGGCTGGCTGGCTGGCTGGCCGTAAATCAACTCTTAACAACACCACACCACACCACACCACACCACACCACACCATCACTCATCACCCATCACCCACCACCGGCCCCAGTCTCCCCTCTCTTATACCCGAGCAGGCCCTTTAAATTATTTGAATTGTTGCACTTCGGCCAATGGCAGGCACGATCGCTGCTGCTCAAACATATTCTGGTTCACAAGTATTAATATATATATATATATATATATATATATATATATATATAGATATATATATATATCTATATATATATTATATATATATATATATATATAATATATATATATATATATGAAACACATTAAAACCTTGATCATTTATTCATTCATTACGTCTAGTGAAGAATTGCTTTTGTTCATTTGTATGATTATAAAATGGATGGAATATGAATTCTCCTTAAAGTAAAATATAAAATATATTGGATTTATATGATGGTTAATATTCCAAGTGATGCTGAATATCCCCTATAATTTTGTTTGTTTTTTGTTGTTATGTACACATTCCAAATGAAATCAATATAAATGTTATTATTAATGTTTGAAAGTTGATTGTCTACTTGAATCTCTCTATTAAAGTGTGTGTGCTCCGGATGGAGCCTGGTTATGGTATTTGTCGCGGTGGGTGGCAGAAGTGCTTACTTCTTCTCTGTCTTCTTGGCAAAAGAACTGCCTGAATGTTTGGAAGAACACCTCCCTGTGCAATGGTTACGCCAGACAGAAGTTGTTGAGTTCTTCGTCGTTGCGGATGGCCAACTGCAAGTGACGTGGGATGATACGGGTCTTCTTGTTGTCACGTGCGGCGTTACCGGCGAGCTCGAGAACTTCGGCAGCGAGGTATTCCATGACGGCTGCCAGGTAGACAGGAGCGCAGCACCGACGCGTTCGGCGTAGTTGCCCTTACGCAGCAGACGGTGAATTCTGCCCACGGGGAACTGAAGTCCGGCCCTGCTGGAGCGAGACTTTGACTTGCCCTTCACTTTGCCTCCCTTGCCGCGTCTGACATTGCTGCTGCTGTTGTGGGTTTGTGGTGTTTTAATGCCGGTTGGTTGGTTTGATGTCCATAGGGAATGGAAAGGATGGGGGAGGTAGAGGGATGGGGAGATGAAATTCAGGAAGAGGATGCGGGTGTAGAGAGAGAGGAGGTTTGAAAGTTCGGTGGCCTGTCCACCATGGGTTGACATTTTTGTATGTGTTGTTTGTTTGCGTATGTGTTATGTTGGGTTGTCAGTACATTGGCTGGGGGGGCTAGTGTTTGTGACCTTGTTGGTGTCCTAAAGCACTAGAGCCGATGGAGTTGGCTGAAGGAGGCTAATCTTAGAAACATCAGGGTAGTTACACTTCTGCCGCCACGACAAATGGTTTTTTGGTTTTATATTTTTTTGTAGGTGTTTTATTTATTTATATATTTTTTTTTTTTTTTTTTTTTTTTTTTTTTTTTTTTTATTATTATTTTTTTTTATTTATTTATTTATTTATTTATTTTTTTTTTTTTTTTTTTTTTTTTTTTTTTTTTATTTTGTTATTTTTTTTTCTTTCTTTCTTTATTCTTCATTTGGTGTAGATTGGGTCCGGGATGGGCCACTCATCTGGATCGTCTGGCAGACCGCTTAGTATCTGAGGGCTTGGGAAGGCCTCATCATGGATATGTCTGATCACTTTTTGTTGGAGAGTGATTCTTCTGGTTCTGTGTGGTGGTTCGTGGATCTCGTAGTCGCTGGTGGTGTTTTCTGCTACGAAGGGATCTTCTGGGTCTGGGACATACATGTTCTTCATACGGTACAGCTGTCTTCTGGCCAGGTAGCTGAGCCTAATGTTCATTGGCTTCATGTTGAGCGTCTCATGGATCAGGTCAGTTCTTACCCTGTCCCTCAGAGTCAGGCCCTCTGCAAAGCGAAGTGCTTTGTTTTGTACTCGTTGAATCTTCAACATGTTGCCCGCAGATCGAGCTTCGTGTTATATACCCCGCTCAGGATCAAGGGAGTCCGCCACTGACCAATCAGCGCGCTCCGCCACGCGACCCGCTCTGAGCTGAGTCGCGAGCGGGATATAAAAGGAAAGCTCGACTCGCGCAAAAGTTCATTATTGTACTGCAACGCCAGCCAGCACGAGCATCATCATGCCACCCAAGGCATCTGGAAAGGCTGCCAAGAAGGCCGGAAAGGCCCAGAAGGCCATTGCCAAGGGCGATAAGAAAAAGAAGCGCAGGAGGAAGGAGAGCTACAGCATCTACATCTACAAAGTGCTGAAGCAGGTCCACCCCGACACTGGTATCTCTTCCAAAGCCATGTCGATCATGAACTCGTTCGTGAACGACATCTTTGAGCGCATCGCCGCCGAGGCTTCTCGCCTGGCCCACTACAACAAGCGTTCCACCATTACCAGTCGGGAGATCCAGACGGCTGTAAGGCTCCTGTTGCCCGGAGAACTGGCCAAGCACGCCGTCTCTGAGGGCACTAAGGCCGTCACCAAGTACACCTCCTCCAAGTAAACGGCTTACTTACTGCCCTGTGGTGGTGGCTTGGCCTCAAACCAACAAACTCGGCTCCATTGGAGCCACACTTTAATTTCTAAAGAGATTGTGAGTGTTAGACACCAATACTATTATAACAAAAACCTCTGTCACTGAAAGCAAATAGCTATAAAATGAGAATATTTATGAAACTGTCTGTGTGTGTTTCTCTCTCTCAGTCTCTGTCTGTCTGTCTGTCTGTCTGTCTGTCTGTCTGTCTGTCTGTCTCTGTCTGTCTGTCTGTCTGTGTCTGTCTGTCTGTCTGTCTGTCTGTCTGTCTGTCTGTCTCTCTCTCTCTCTCTCTCTCTCTCTCTCTCTCTCTCTCTCTCTCTCTCTCTCTCTCTCTCTCTCTCTCTCTCTCAACACATATAAGCACTCGGTATCTTTTTTCTAGAGATTAGAGATTCATTGTTATGTTCCACATTAGGATTACTATGCAGGCCACCCTCTTAGGTTTGAAAATGTCAAGAAAACGGTTAATTTAAAATGTCATCTCCTAACTTAACAGATTAAGCCAGAGGACCGAAAACAGAATAAAACAGGACTGGACAGTATGTCACTTATACAAGCTGCTTTTATTTCTAGTACAGTATGACAATTTTTTTTTGGGGGGGGGGGGGGGGTGATCCTTGACAGTGCATAAGAGCGAAAAGCGACGGCGTTTTGTTTGTAAGAGAACAGGTTGTACTACAAATGACTTGATTTATTGATATCACGTGTATGTATGACACCTAAATTAGTGTATTTGTTTATTTATTTATTTATTTATTATATGTGTAGATGAAGGTTAATTCATATGACTGATGCTAGGAATGTCTGAAATCTCCTTAGAAGGATATTTTGGCCCTGAGAAGGGCCGAGTTTGGTGTATACTAGGGTGGTCGATTTAGCTTATGCACGCTCTCCACGGATACGGCGAGCAAGCTGAATGTCCTTTGGCATGATGGTGACACGCTTGGCGTGGATGGCACAGAGGTTAGTGTCCTCGAAGAGACCGACCAGGTAAGCCTCGGATGCCTCCTGTAAAGCCATGACGGCAGACGACTGGAAGCGAAGATCGGTCTTGAAGTCCTGGGCAATCTCGCGCACCAGACGCTGGAAGGGAAGTTTCCTGATGAGCAACTCGGTGCTCTTCTGGTAACGACGGATCTCACGCAGGGCGACCGTTCCGGGCCTGTAACGGTGAGGCTTCTTCACACCCCCTGTGGCAGGAGCAGACTTGCGTGCTGCCTTGGTGGCCAGCTGCTTACGAGGAGCCTTGCCTCCCGTGGACTTGCGAGCAGTCTGCTTGGTGCGAGCCATGGTGAACAACTGTGGTTTGTGATGGCCGGCGCCGAAAAATTTTTTGCTTATATACGCCGTCTCGAGGCGCTTGCTCGAGCGCCATTGGCTGCTCGACTCGCCTACGTCACCCCGTTGCCCCTCCCCTCCTTCCTCTGGCTGCAGCCAACAGGCGGCTCACCTCAATCACTATTATCGCTGATTTTGCTCTATTTTTGGATTTGTGCAAAAGTCATTTCACAGGGACGTGAAACAGACGAGTAGGCAACTGCAGTTTTGAAAGCGTTGTGAGAAAGCCGTGTCTACTCGACCACAAGCGTAAAGTAAGGGCAGGCAGGAGTTGCAATGCTACTAGTACGTCCGCTTGATGGGATATAGTCGGGAAATCGTGCGGGCATTCGATCAATTCGATTCACACAACTACAACACCATGACTGGACGCGGCAAGGGAGGCAAGGGACTCGGAAAGGGTGGCGCCAAGCGTCATCGTAAGGTGCTACGTGACAACATCCAGGGCATCACCAAGCCCGCTATTCGTCGCTTAGCTCGTCGTGGCGGCGTCAAGCGTATTTCGGGTCTCATCTACGAAGAGACCCGTGGCGTCCTGAAGGTGTTCCTCGAGAACGTCATCCGTGATGCTGTAACCTACACGGAACACGCCAAGAGGAAGACCGTCACTGCCATGGACGTGGTGTACGCTCTGAAGCGCCAGGGTCGTACCCTCTACGGATTCGGCGGATAAGAGCTTGGCTAATCCATCGATTCCACCCACCACCACCTCAAAACGGGACCTAATTAGGTCCCTATACTTTTTTACTGAAGGGCTTAATAGACGATAACATAAATTGTTTTGATATCAGCTAGCACATTGGGTCTTATGAAATCTATTTTTTATCCTCGCATGCTTAAAGGGACTCTGATTGGGGAGGGGGGGGGGGAAGGTTTGTTACGTTATATACTAGCAGAGCAGGATCATTGGGGGGGGGGGGGGGGGGGGGTGTGAGGGGGAGAGAGAGAGAGAGAGAGATCTTTCCCAACTCTTCCTTTTTACATGAGGGAGCTACCCGTTTTATTCATTTTATCCTTCTCAGAGCTGTTTTGATAGTATCCAAATGATGGTAAATGAAAAGGGAGGACACGAATATTTACCCAGAATTCAGGACTGGCAATCGATATGCATGTTTGAGTGAGAATCTTTTTCTCTCTCAACTTAGGTATACGTTTATGTCGTACCTAAAAGCGAGAACCACACTATTGGGACAAGTATGCAAGGCCCAATTTTCCTAACAAGCACAGTTAATTTTGTTATTTTCGAACATTTCTTTCCAAATTGGTTTATCCAATTAACAGTATTATATTAAGATCATGAATTGCTGGGTTAGGTTAGGTTAGATTAGCTTAGGTTAGGTTAGGTTAGGTTAGGTTAGGTTAGCTTAGCTTAGCTTGGGTTAGCTTAGGTTAGGTTAGGTTAGCTTAGCTTGGGTTAGCATAGGTTAGGTTAGGTTTGATTACATTTCTATGTTAGATTTAACTCAAATTCAAAACAATTGCCAGTCATTCGGCTTGTTAGTCAACTTGCCTCTAATAGGGGCAATTTGTCTAACAAGACTATTTAGTTTTGTGTGTATATATATATATATATATATATATATATATATATATATATATATATATATATATATATATATATATATATATATATATATATATATATATATATATATATATTATTTAGCTTCAAGACTCTGAACCAATATAGAAGCATCAAGAGGAAGTGCTTGTGTTATGGGCCAATAGGCCTTCTGCAGTTACTTCCATTCTTATGTTTTTATTCCCATTGGTTCGTGTTTTATCTTGTGTAAATGTCAATCACCTTACCCAAAACTTTGGTACCATATCACCTCACCCATGTATGTATATATATATATATATATATATATATATATATATATATATATATATATATATATATATATATATATATATATATATATATATATATATATATATATATATATAATATACAGAGTAAATCTACCCCAAAAGTAATGATTTATTTGTCTACAAAACTAAACTCTTTTTTGGAATCATATGAGGCCCCTCCACTGAGGGGGGGAGGCCTGGATGTTTATTGTCATGTGTATTCATGCTGCTTGCATGTCGTCGTTTATTTTGCCTTTGTTGTTTTTTGACAGCTTTCTTTGCCTTGGGTGGTTTGGGAGATTTTGAAGCTCTCTTTATTTTGGGCTTTTTGTTCCCAACAACAAGCTGCTGCTGCTGCTTCTTTTTCAAGGCTGTAGGTGGTTTGTTGCTTGTGGCGGCTTTCTTGGGAGTTACCACGGCCTTCTTTGCTGCTGTAGATGGTTTCTTGGTTGTGGTGGCTTTCTTGGGAGTTAGAACGGCCCTCTTCTCTGCTACGGCCAGCTTGAATGATCCACTAGCTCCACTTCCCTTGGTCTGAACAAGAATGCCGTCAGCCACTGCTTTCTTGAGAAATCTTCGGATGTAAATGGCGATCTTGGCAGCCTCGACTTTGTTGTTGGCAACAACGTACTTCTTGATTGCTTGTAGAGACGAGCCCTTACGGTCTTTGAGTGCTGCGACCGCGGCTAGAACCATTTGACTAGTTTTCGGGTGAGCAACCTGGACGCGAGGTTTCCTGGTGGTGGCCACCACAGCAGCAGCAGCAGCCGCAGCCTTCTTGGTAGGCTTTGCTTCTACCATGATGATGATGAACCAACCAAGGTGATGAGAGACGCTCAGACAGTCACGGGGGAATGATGCTGCCGCCGCTTGAGCCGAACCTATTTATGTGCCGGCACGGTACAGAAGCTGCAACCTGGCAACTCGTCCACCAATCACGACGGTTGGTTTTACGGCTCCGAAACCTGGATCCCATATCTTCTCTAAAATAGAAGCATTTGTTCATGTTCTTTGTAAAAGTATCATAAAGCAGGACAGATGAGACAAATATCATAAAAACTGAAGAGCAGATGAGCACACACATGTTTGTATTACAAAAGAAAATCCACAAATTCATTAGAAATTGGCAGGGCAGGCTGAGGAAGTAGGTAGATGTAAAATGTCTGTAAATGGCGAAAGAACATAAACCCAAGACTGAATAAACGATGTTAAATATCCATGCCAAGGAGACAAAAATATGTTAGGATACAATTACCATTAAGACACCACAAGCAGGTCCGTATCCTGCCGCGATGACTTAAAAGAGTTGGTTATTAGCCACAATGTGTAGGCAGTCTCATGCCAACGGCCACACCACGTTGAGAACACCGCTTCTCGTCCGATCAGCGAAGTTAAGCAACGTTGGGTTTGGTTAGTACTTGGATGGGTGACCGCCTGGGAACACCAAATGCTGTTGGCAATAATGTTTTTTGTTTTGTTTTGTTTTGTTTCGTTTGTTTTTGTTTGAATGGCTGGCTCCACGGGAAATTCACGGAGTTGTGTGGAATAAGGCCTGGTAAAATGAATTAATATGTATGTCATGTTTAAAACAAACTCGCTTAATATAGATATTGTGTGAGGCTTTATACAAAAACAAACAACCAAAACAAAACATGTTGTATATATATATATATATATATAGCTTAATCCGGGTTTGAACTCGCAACTCCAAGAATACGCATCACTTATATACACTTTACCACTGGACCACTGCTGCAGGACACTAGCTTGATGCTGAGGTATCAATTTAATGACGTAAATGCCATTTCCACAAATAAATGATAATTAAAAAGTATTTGTATGTACAAATCTTTTCTGTTTAAAAGGCTACAATATCAGTTACTGATATAATTTGTGTTAATGTTTCTATACCCACAAGAAGGCATATTTTTGCTTATATGTAAAGGGTACGGAGAAGGAATCCACAGACCATCATTCCCCTCCCTTCCCCCCCCCCCCCCCCCCACCCCACCCCCAACTCCCACCTACTACCACCACCACCACCACCACCAATCACCACCAATCACCACCAATCACCAACCACCAATCACCACCACCACATCTAACCGAAAACCCCCTAACACATCAACCCTCCCCCCAATCAACAGGCGAAATAATAACCCTCAAATGCCTGCCTGCCTGCCTGCCTGCAAGCCAATACTAACGGTCTTCTCAGAAAGAAAATCTCTTTGTATCTGTATTACTTGATGAAATGTATGATTCTAATAATGAAAATAAATTTTGATGTCGGTTGTATGAGCATAATGACCAATATGCACATGATATGAATGAATTAAATAGTGTAGTTTTAAGTAATTAGGTTGTAGACACATTAAGCGGATATGATATTTGACGCGTCCAGAACTGGTGATTTTTGGTTTAGTTTTAAATGCACCACCACCACCACCACCACCACCACCATTGCTTCCCCAGAGCCTAATTAAGGACCGGTAAAAGGAGTCAATATGTATGTCATCTATAAAACCAAAGAATGAATAAAAAAAACACACACACAAACCTACATAATAGTATTAGGAAGATTGTATGGCAAAAAAAAAAAAGTATTATTCCCATTGGGTCGTTTGAACTCGCGACTTCCAAAACACCAGCCACACACCTTACAACCCAGCCACCATAGAGTTGGTATAATTGTGCAACTTTAGTTATAAAAGTAAAGTTTTCTCACATTGTATTGATAACTTAAAGGATTTTTTTTTTTTTGCATGTACAAATCTTATTGTCTGTTCTATGAAAAGGCTTGATGTAAATTATGTATTTTTTGAATGATTGAATTGTAGGCACATTAAGCGGATTCGATATTTGATATATCCAGAAAAGGCGATTTATGTTCAGTTTTAAAATGCATCACCGTTAACGCTAAAGGACTGGTAAAATGACTCGATGTTTGTCATTTTTAAAATAAACACTAAAACAAGGCCCTTAACATATATAATGTTTGAATATAAATTGAATGCATATAAATACAAAGTGGGAGTGGCTGGCTGGCTGGCTGGCTGGCTGGCTGGCTGGCTGGCTGGCTGGCTGGCTGGCTGGCTGCTGGCTGGCTGGCGCTGGCTGGCTGGCTGGCTGCTGGCTGCCTGCCTGCCTGCCTGCCTGGCTGCCTGGCCTGCTGCCTGCCTGCCTGCTGCCTGCCTGCCTGCCTGGCTGCCTGCCTGCCTGCCTGCCTGCCTGCCTGCCTGCCTGCCTGTGCCTGCCTGCCTGTGCCTGTCTGGCTGCCTGGCTGCCTGGCTGCCTGCCTGCCTGCCCTGCCTGCCTGCCTGCCTGCCTGCCTGCCTGCCTGCCTTGCCTTGCCTTGCCTTGCCTTGCCTTGCCCTGCCTTGGCTGCAGCTGGCTGGCTGGCTGGCTGGCTGGCCGTAAATCAACTCTTAACAACACCACACCACACCACACACCACACCACACCATCACTCATCACCCATCACCCACCACCGGCCCCAGTCTCCCAGCCTCTCTTATATACCCGAGCAGGCCCTTTAAATTATTTGAATTGTTGCACTTCGGCCAATGGCAGGCACGATCGCTGCTGCTCAAACATATTCTGGTTCACAAGTATATATATATATATATATATATATATATATATATATATATATATATATATATATATATATATATATATATATATATATATATATATTCATGAAACACATTAAAACCTTGATCATTTATTCATTCATTACGTCTAGTGAAGAATTGCTTTTGTTCATTTGTATGATTAAAAATGGATAGAATATGAATTCCTCGCTTAAAGTAAAATATAAAATATATATTGGATTTATATGATTGGTTAATATTCCAAGTGATGCTGAATATCCCCTATAATTTTGTTTTGTTTGTTTGTTATGTACACATTCCAAATGAAATCAATATAAATGTTATTATTAATGTTTGAAAGTTGATTGTCTACTTGAATCTCTCTATTAAAGTGTGTGTGGCTCCGGATGGAGCCTGGTTATGGTATTTGTCGCGGTGGGTGGCAGAAGTGCTTACTTCTTCTCTGTCTTCTTTGGCAAAAGAACTGCCTGAATGTTTGGAAGAACACCTCCCTGTGCAATGGTTACGCCAGACAGAAGTTTGTTGAGTTCTTCGTCGTTGCGGATGGCCAACTGCAAGTGACGTGGGATGATACGGGTCTTCTTGTTGTCACGTGCGGCGTTACCGGCGAGCTCGAGAACTTCGGCAGCGAGGTATTCCATGACGGCTGCCAGGTAGACAGGAGCGCCAGCACCGACGCGTTCGGCGTAGTTGCCCTTACGCAGCAGACGGTGAATTCTGCCCACGGGGAACTGAAGTCCGGCCCTGCTGGAGCGAGACTTTGACTTGCCCTTCACTTTGCCTCCCTTGCCGCGTCCTGACATTGCTGCTGCTGTTGTGGGTTTGTGGTGTTTTATGCCGGCCCGCAGATCGAGCTTCGTGTTATATACCCCGCTCAGGATCAAGGGAGTCCGCCACTGACCAATCAGCGCGCTCCGCCACGCGACCCGCTCTGAGCTGAGTCGCGAGCGGGATATAAAAGGAAAGCTCGACTCGCGCAAAAGTTCATTATTGTACTGCAACGCCAGCCAGCACGAGCATCATCATGCCACCCAAGGCATCTGGAAAGGCTGCCAAGAAGGCCGGAAAGGCCCAGAAGGCCATTGCCAAGGGCGATAAGAAAAAGAAGCGCAGGAGGAAGGAGAGCTACAGCATCTACATCTACAAAGTGCTGAAGCAGGTCCACCCCGACACTGGTATCTCTTCCAAAGCCATGTCGATCATGAACTCGTTCGTGAACGACATCTTGAGCGCATCGCCGCCGAGGCTTCTCGCCTGGCCCACTACAACAAGCGTTCCACCATTACCAGTCGGGAGATCCAGACGGCTGTAAGGCTCCTGTTGCCCGGAGAACTGGCCAAGCACGCCGTCTCTGAGGGCACTAAGGCCGTCACCAAGTACACCTCCTCCAAGTAAACGGCTTACTTACTGCCCTGTGGTGGTGGCTTGGCCTCAAACCAACAAACTCGGCTCCATTGGAGCCACACTTTAATTTCTAAAGAGATTGTGAGTGTTAGACACCAATACTATTATAACAAAAACCTCTGTCACTGAAAGCAAATAGCTATAAAATGAGAATATTTATGAAACTGTCTGTGTGTGTTTCTCTCTCTCAGTCTCTGTCTGTCTGTCTGTCTGTCTGTCTGTCTGTCTGTCTGTCTGTCTTGTCTGTCTGTCTGTCTGTCTGTCTGTCTGTCTGTCTGTCTGTCTGTCTGTCTGTCTCTCTCTCTCTCTCTCTCTCTCTCTTCCTCTCTCTCTCTCTCTCTCTCTCTCTCTCTCTCTCTCTCTCTCTCTCTCTCTCTCTCTCTCAACACATATAAGCACTCGGTATCTTTTTTCTAGAGATTAGAGATTCATTGTTATGTTCCACATTAGGATTACTATGCAGGCCACCCTCTTAGGTTTGAAAATGTCAAGAAAACGGTTAATTTAAAATGTCATCTCCTAACTTAACAGATTAAGCCAGAGGACCGAAAACAGAATAAAACAGGACTGGACAGTATGTCACTTATACAAGCTGCTTTTATTTCTAGTACAGTATGACAATTTTTATTTTGGGGGGGGGGGGGGGTGGGTGATCCTTGACAGTGCATAAGAGCGAAAAGCGACGGCGTTTTGTTTGTAAGAGAACAGGTTGTACTACAAATGACTTGATTTATTGATATCACGTGTATGTATGACACCTAAATTAGTGTATTTGTTTATTTATTTATTTATTTATTATATGTGTAGATGAAGGTTAATTCATATGACTGATGCTAGGAATGTCTGAAATCTCCTTAGAAGGATATTTTGGCCCTGAGAAGGGCCGAGTTTGGTGTATACTAGGGTGGTCGATTTAGCTTATGCACGCTCTCCACGGATACGGCGAGCAAGCTGAATGTCCTTTGGCATGATGGTGACACGCTTGGCGTGGATGGCACAGAGGTTAGTGTCCTCGAAGAGACCGACCAGGTAAGCCTCGGATGCCTCCTGTAAAGCCATGACGGCAGACGACTGGAAGCGAAGATCGGTCTTGAAGTCCTGGGCAATCTCGCGCACCAGACGCTGGAAGGGAAGTTTCCTGATGAGCAACTCGGTGCTCTTCTGGTAACGACGGATCTCACGCAGGGCGACCGTTCCGGGCCTGTAACGGTGAGGCTTCTTCACACCCCCTGTGGCAGGAGCAGACTTGCGTGCTGCCTTGGTGGCCAGCTGCTTACGAGGAGCCTTGCCTCCCGTGGACTTGCGAGCAGTCTGCTTGGTGCGAGCCATGGTGAACAACTGTGGTTTGTGATGGCCGGCGCCGAAAAATTTTTGCTTATATACGCCGTCTCGAGGCGCTTGCTCGAGCGCCATTGGCTGCTCGACTCGCCTACGTCACCCCGTTGCCCCTCCCCTCCTTCCTCTGGCTGCAGCCAACAGGCGGCTCACCTCAATCACTATTATCGCTGATTTTGCTCTATTTTTTGGATTTGTGCAAAAGTCATTTCACAGGGACGTGAAACAGACGAGTAGGCAACTGCAGTTTTGAAAGCGTTGTGAGAAAGCCGTGTCTACTCGACCACAAGCGTAAAGTAAGGGCAGGCAGGAGTTGCAATGCTACTAGTACGTCCGCTTGATGGGATATAGTCGGGAAATCGTGCGGGCATTCGATCAATTCGATTCACACAACTACAACACCATGACTGGACGCGGCAAGGGAGGCAAGGGACTCGGAAAGGGTGGCGCCAAGCGTCATCGTAAGGTGCTACGTGACAACATCCAGGGCATCACCAAGCCCGCTATTCGTCGCTTAGCTCGTCGTGGCGGCGTCAAGCGTATTTCGGGTCTCATCTACGAAGAGACCCGTGGCGTCCTGAAGGTGTTCCTCGAGAACGTCATCCGTGATGCTGTAACCTACACGGAACACGCCAAGAGGAAGACCGTCACTGCCATGGACGTGGTGTACGCTCTGAAGCGCCAGGGTCGTACCCTCTACGGATTCGGCGGATAAGAGCTTGGCTAATCCATCGATTCCACCCACCACCACCTCAAAACGGGACCTAATTAGGTCCCTATACTTTTTTACTGAAGGGCTTAATAGACGATAACATAAATTGTTTTGATATCAGCTAGCACATTGGGTCTTATGAAATCTATTTTTTATCCTCGCATGCTTAAAGGGACTCTGATTGGGGAGGGGGGGGGGGGAAGGTTTGTTACGTTATATACTAGCAGAGCAGGATCATTGGTGGGGGGGGGGGGGGGGTGTGAGGGGGAGAGAGAGAGAGAGAGAGATCTTTCCCAACTCTTCCTTTTTACATGAGGAGCTACCCGTTTTATTCATTTTATCCTTCTCAGAGCTGTTTTGATAGTATCCAAATGATGGTAAATGAAAAGGGAGGACACGAATATTACCCAGAATTCAGGACTGGCAATCGATATGCATGTTTGAGTGAGAATCTTTTTCTCTCTCAACTTAGGTATACGTTTATGTCGTACCTAAAAGCGAGAACCACACTATTGGGACAAGTATGCAAGGCCCAATTTTCCTAACAAGCACAGTTAATTTTGTTATTTTCGAACATTTCTTTCCAAATTGGTTTATCCAATTAACAGTATTATATTAAGATCATGAATTGCTGGGTTAGGTTAGGTTAGATTAGCTTAGGTTAGGTTAGGTTAGGTTAGGTTAGGTTAGCTTAGCTTAGCTTGGGTTAGCTTAGGTTAGGTTAGGTTAGCTTAGCTTGGGTTAGCATAGGTTAGGTTAGGTTTGATTACATTTCTATGTTAGATTTAACTCAAATTCAAAACAATTGCCAGTCATTCGGCTTGTTAGTCAACTTGCCTCTAATAGGGGCAATTTGTCTAACAAGACTATTTAGTTTTGTGTATATATATATATATATATATATATATATATATATATATATATATATATATATATATATATATATATATATATATATATATATATATATATATATATATATATATATATATATATATATTATTATAGCTTCAAGACTCTGAACCAATATAGAAGCATCAAGAGGAAGTGCTTGTGTTATGGGCCAATAGGCCTTCTGCAGTTACTTCCATTCTTATGTTTTTATTCCCATTGGTTCGTGTTTTATCTTGTGTAAATGTCAATCACCTTACCCAAAACTTTGGTACCATATCACCTCACCCATGTATGTGTATATATATATATATATATATATATATATATATATATATATATATATATATATATATATATATATATATATATATATATATATATATATATAATATACAGAGTAAATCTACCCCAAAAGTAATGATTTATTTGTCTACAAAACTAAACTCTTTTTGGAATCATATGAGGCCCCTCCACTGAGGGGGGAGGCCTGGATGTTTATTGTCATGTGTATTCATGCTGCTTGCATGTCGTCGTTTATTTTGCCTTTGTTGTTTTTTGACAGCTTTCTTTGCCTTGGGTGGTTTGGGAGATTTTGAAGCTCTCTTTATTTTGGGCTTTTTGTTCCCAACAACAAGCTGCTGCTGCTGCTTCTTTTTCAAGGCTGTAGGTGGTTTGTTGCTTGTGGCGGCTTTCTTGGGAGTTACCACGGCCTTCTTTGCTGCTGTAGATGGTTTCTTGGTTGTGGTGGCTTTCTTGGGAGTTAGAACGGCCCTCTTCTCTGCTACGGCCAGCTTGAATGATCCACTAGCTCCACTTCCCTTGGTCTGAACAAGAATGCCGTCAGCCACTGCTTTCTTGAGAAATCTTCGGATGTAAATGGCGATCTTGGCAGCCTCGACTTTGTTGTTGGCAACAACGTACTTCTTGATTGCTTGTAGAGACGAGCCCTTACGGTCTTTGAGTGCTGCGACCGCGGCTAGAACCATTTGACTAGTTTTCGGGTGAGCAACCTGGACGCGAGGTTTCCTGGTGGTGGCCACCACAGCAGCAGCAGCAGCCGCAGCCTTCTTGGTAGGCTTTGCTTCTACCATGATGATGATGAACCAACCAAGGTGATGAGAGACGCTCAGACAGTCACGGGGGAATGATGCTGCCGCCGCTTGAGCCGAACCTATTTATGTGCCGGCACGGTACAGAAGCTGCAACCTGGCAACTCGTCCACCAATCACGACGGTTGGTTTTACGGCTCCGAAACCTGGATCCCATATCTTCTCTAAAATAGAAGCATTTGTTCATGTTCTTTGTAAAAGTATCATAAAGCAGGACAGATGAGACAAATATCATAAAAACTGAAGAGCAGATGAGCACACACATGTTTGTATTACAAAAGAAAATCCACAAATTCATTAGAAATTGGCAGGGCAGGCTGAGGAAGTAGGTAGATGTAAAATGTCTGTAAATGGCGAAAGAACATAAACCCAAGACTGAATAAACGATGTTAAATATCCATGCCAAGGAGACAAAAATATGTTAGGATACAATTACCATTAAGACACCACAAGCAGGTCCGTATCCTGCCGCGATGACTTAAAAGAGTTGGTTATTAGCCACAATGTGTAGGCAGTCTCATGCCAACGGCCACACCACGTTGAGAACACCGCTTCTCGTCCGATCAGCGAAGTTAAGCAACGTTGGGTTTGGTTAGTACTTGGATGGGTGACCGCCTGGGAACACCAAATGCTGTTGGCAATAATGTTTTTTGTTTTGTTTTGTTTTGTTTCGTTTGTTTTTGTTTGAATGGCTGGCTCCACGGGAAATTCACGGAGTTGTGTGGAATAAGGCCTGGTAAAATGAATTAATATGTATGTCATGTTTAAAACAAACTCGCTTAATATAGATATTGTGTGAGGCTTTATACAAAAACAAACAACCAAAACAAAACATGTTGTATATATATATATATATATATATATAGCTTAATCCGGGTTTGAACTCGCAACTCCAAGAATACGCATCACTTATATACACTTTACCACTGGACCACTGCTGCAGGACACTAGCTTGATGCTGAGGTATCAATTTAATGACGTAAATGCCATTTCCACAAATAAATGATAATTAAAAAGTATTTGTATGTACAAATCTTTTCTGTTTAAAAGGCTACAATATCAGTTACTGATATAATTTGTGTTAATGTTTCTATACCCACAAGAAGGCATATTTTTGCTTATATGTAAAGGGTACGGAGAAGGAATCCACAGACCATCATTCCCCTCCCCTTCCCTCCCCCCCCCCCCCCCCCCCCCCCCCCACCCCAACTCCCACCTACTACCACCACCACCACCACCACCAATCACCACCAATCACCACCAATCACCACCACCACCAATCACCACCACCACATCTAACCGAAAACCCCCTAACACATCAACCCTCCCCCCAATCAACAGGCGAAATAATAACCCTCAAATGCCTGCCTGCCTGCCTGCCTGCAAGCCAATACTAACGGTCTTCTCAGAAAGAAAATCTCTTTGTATCTGTATTACTTGATGAAATGTATGATTCTAATAATGAAAATAAATTTTGATGTCGGTTGTATGAGCATAATGACCAATATGCACATGATATGAATGAATTAAATAGTGTAGTTTTAAGTAATTAGGTTGTAGACACATTAAGCGGATATGATATTTGACGCGTCCAGAACTGGTGATTTTTGGTTTAGTTTTAAATGCACCACCACCACCACCACCACCACCACCATTGCTTCCCCAGAGCCTAATTAAGGACCGGTAAAAGGAGTCAATATGTATGTCATCTATAAAACCAAAGAATGAATAAAAAAAACACACACACAAACCTACATAATAGTATTAGGAAGATTGTATGGCAAAAAAAAAAAAGTATTATTCCCATTGGGTCGTTTGAACTCGCGACTTCCAAAACACCAGCCACACACCTTACAACCCAGCCACCATAGAGTTGGTATAATTGTGCAACTTTAGTTATAAAAGTAAAGTTTTCTCACATTGTATTGATAACTTAAAGGATTTTTTTTTTATTTTGCATGTACAAATCTTATTGTCTGTTCTATGAAAAGGCTTGATGTAAATTATGTATTTTTTGAATGATTGAATTGTAGGCACATTAAGCGGATTCGATATTTGATATATCCAGAAAAGGCGATTTATGTTCAGTTTTAAAATGCATCACCGTTAACGCTAAAGGACTGGTAAAATGACTCGATGTTTGTCATTTTTAAAATAAACACTAAAACAAGGCCCTTAACATATATAATGTTTGAATATAAATTGAATGCATATAAATACAAAGTGGGAGTGGCTGGCTGGCTGGCTGGCTGGCTGGCTGGCTGGCTGGCTGGCTGGCTGGCTGCGCTGGCTGGCCTGGCTGGCTGGCTGGCTGGCTGGCTGCCTGCCTGCCTGCTGCCTGGCTGCCTGGCTGCCTGCCTGCCTGCCTGCTGCCTGGCTGGCTGCCTGCTGGCTGCCTGCCTGCCTGCCTGCCTGCCTGCCTGCCTGCCGCCTGCCTGCCTGCCTGCCTGCCGCTGTCTGGCTGCCTGGCTGCCTGGCTGCCTGCCTGGCCTGCCTGCCTGCCTGCCTGCCTGCCTGCCTGCCTGCCTTGCCTTGCCTTGCCTTGCCTTGCCTTGCCCTGCCTTGGCTGCAGCTGGCTGGCTGGCTGGCTGGCTGGCTGGCCGTAAATCAACTCTTAACAACACCACACACACCACACCACACACACCACACCATCACTCATCACCCATCACCCACCACCGGCCCCAGTCTCCCAGCCTCTCTTATATACCCGAGCAGGCCCTTTAAATTATTTGAATTGTTGCACTTCGGCCAATGGCAGGCACGATCGCTGCTGCTCAAACATATTCTGGTTCACAAGTATATATATATATATATATATATATATATATATATATATATATATATATATATATATATATATATATATATATATATATATATATATATATTCATGAAACACATTAAAACCTTGATCATTTATTCATTCATTACGTCTAGTGAAGAATTGCTTTTGTTCATTTGTATGATTAAAAATGGATAGAATATGAATTCCTCGCTTAAAGTAAAATATAAAATATATATTGGATTTATATGATTGGTTAATATTCCAAGTGATGCTGAATATCCCCTATAATTTTGTTTTGTTTGTTTGTTATGTACACATTCCAAATGAAATCAATATAAATGTTATTATTAATGTTTGAAAGTTGATTGTCTACTTGAATCTCTCTATTAAAGTGTGTGTGGCTCCGGATGGAGCCTGGTTATGGTATTTGTCGCGGTGGGTGGCAGAAGTGCTTACTTCTTCTCTGTCTTCTTTGGCAAAAGAACTGCCTGAATGTTTGGAAGAACACCTCCCTGTGCAATGGTTACGCCAGACAGAAGTTTGTTGAGTTCTTCGTCGTTGCGGATGGCCAACTGCAAGTGACGTGGGATGATACGGGTCTTCTTGTTGTCACGTGCGGCGTTACCGGCGAGCTCGAGAACTTCGGCAGCGAGGTATTCCATGACGGCTGCCAGGTAGACAGGAGCGCCAGCACCGACGCGTTCGGCGTAGTTGCCCTTACGCAGCAGACGGTGAATTCTGCCCACGGGGAACTGAAGTCCGGCCCTGCTGGAGCGAGACTTTGACTTGCCCTTCACTTTGCCTCCCTTGCCGCGTCCTGACATTGCTGCTGCTGTTGTGGGTTTGTGGTGTTTTAATGCCGGCCCGCAGATCGAGCTTCGTGTTATATACCCCGCTCAGGATCAAGGGAGTCCGCCACTGACCAATCAGCGCGCTCCGCCACGCGACCCGCTCTGAGCTGAGTCGCGAGCGGGATATAAAAGGAAAGCTCGACTCGCGCAAAAGTTCATTATTGTACGCAACGCCAGCCAGCACGAGCATCATCATGCCACCCAAGGCATCTGGAAAGGCTGCCAAGAAGGCCGGAAAGGCCCAGAAGGCCATTGCCAAGGGCGATAAGAAAAAGAAGCGCAGGAGGAAGGAGAGCTACAGCATCTACATCTACAAAGTGCTGAAGCAGGTCCACCCCGACACTGGTATCTCTTCCAAAGCCATGTCGATCATGAACTCGTTCGTGAACGACATCTTGAGCGCATCGCCGCCGAGGCTTCTCGCCTGGCCCACTACAACAAGCGTTCCACCATTACCAGTCGGGAGATCCAGACGGCTGTAAGGCTCCTGTTGCCCGGAGAACTGGCCAAGCACGCCGTCTCTGAGGGCACTAAGGCCGTCACCAAGTACACCTCCTCCAAGTAAACGGCTTACTTACTGCCCTGTGGTGGTGGCTTGGCCTCAAACCAACAAACTCGGCTCCATTGGAGCCACACTTTAATTTCTAAAGAGATTGTGAGTGTTAGACACCAATACTATTATAACAAAAACCTCTGTCACTGAAAGCAAATAGCTATAAAATGAGAATATTTATGAAACTGTCTGTGTGTGTTTCTCTCTCTCAGTCTCTGTCTGTCTGTCTGTCTGTCTGTCTGTCTGTCTGTCTGTTGTCTGTCTGTCTGTCTGTCTGTCTGTCTGTCTGTGTCTGTCTGTCTGTCTGTCTGTCTGTCTGTCTCTCTCTCTCTCTCTCTCTCTCTCTCTCTCTCTCTCTCTCTCTCTTCTCTCTCTCTCTCTCTCTCTCTCTCTCTCTCTCTCTCTCAACACATATAAGCACTCGGTATCTTTTTTCTAGAGATTAGAGATTCATTGTTATGTTCCACATTAGGATTACTATGCAGGCCACCCTCTTAGGTTTGAAAATGTCAAGAAAACGGTTAATTTAAAATGTCATCTCCTAACTTAACAGATTAAGCCAGAGGACCGAAAACAGAATAAAACAGGACTGGACAGTATGTCACTTATACAAGCTGCTTTTATTTCTAGTACAGTATGACAATTTTTATTTTGGGGGGGGGGGGGGGGGGTGATCCTTGACAGTGCATAAGAGCGAAAAGCGACGGCGTTTTGTTTGTAAGAGAACAGGTTGTACTACAAATGACTTGATTTATTGATATCACGTGTATGTATGACACCTAAATTAGTGTATTTGTTTATTTATTTATTTATTTATTATATGTGTAGATGAAGGTTAATTCATATGACTGATGCTAGGAATGTCTGAAATCTCCTTAGAAGGATATTTTGGCCCTGAGAAGGGCCGAGTTTGGTGTATACTAGGGTGGTCGATTTAGCTTATGCACGCTCTCCACGGATACGGCGAGCAAGCTGAATGTCCTTTGGCATGATGGTGACACGCTTGGCGTGGATGGCACAGAGGTTAGTGTCCTCGAAGAGACCGACCAGGTAAGCCTCGGATGCCTCCTGTAAAGCCATGACGGCAGACGACTGGAAGCGAAGATCGGTCTTGAAGTCCTGGGCAATCTCGCGCACCAGACGCTGGAAGGGAAGTTTCCTGATGAGCAACTCGGTGCTCTTCTGGTAACGACGGATCTCACGCAGGGCGACCGTTCCGGGCCTGTAACGGTGAGGCTTCTTCACACCCCCTGTGGCAGGAGCAGACTTGCGTGCTGCCTTGGTGGCCAGCTGCTTACGAGGAGCCTTGCCTCCCGTGGACTTGCGAGCAGTCTGCTTGGTGCGAGCCATGGTGAACAACTGTGGTTTGTGATGGCCGGCGCCGAAAAATTTTTGCTTATATACGCCGTCTCGAGGCGCTTGCTCGAGCGCCATTGGCTGCTCGACTCGCCTACGTCACCCCGTTGCCCCCCCCTCCTTCCTCTGGCTGCAGCCAACAGGCGGCTCACCTCAATCACTATTATCGCTGATTTTGCTCTATTTTTTGGATTTGTGCAAAAGTCATTTCACAGGGACGTGAAACAGACGAGTAGGCAACTGCAGTTTTGAAAGCGTTGTGAGAAAGCCGTGTCTACTCGACCACAAGCGTAAAGTAAGGGCAGGCAGGAGTTGCAATGCTACTAGTACGTCCGCTTGATGGGATATAGTCGGGAAATCGTGCGGGCATTCGTCAATTCGATTCACACAACTACAACACCATGACTGGACGCGGCAAGGGAGGCAAGGGACTCGGAAAGGGTGGCGCCAAGCGTCATCGTAAGGTGCTACGTGACAACATCCAGGGCATCACCAAGCCCGCTATTCGTCGCTTAGCTCGTCGTGGCGGCGTCAAGCGTATTTCGGGTCTCATCTACGAAGAGACCCGTGGCGTCCTGAAGGTGTTCCTCGAGAACGTCATCCGTGATGCTGTAACCTACACGGAACACGCCAAGAGGAAGACCGTCACTGCCATGGACGTGGTGTACGCTCTGAAGCGCCAGGGTCGTACCCTCTACGGATTCGGCGGATAAGAGCTTGGCTAATCCATCGATTCCACCCACCACCACCTCAAAACGGGACCTAATTAGGTCCCTATACTTTTTTACTGAAGGGCTTAATAGACGATAACATAAATTGTTTTGATATCAGCTAGCACATTGGGTCTTATGAAATCTATTTTTTATCCTCGCATGCTTAAAGGGACTCTGATTGGGGAGGGGGGGGGGGAAGGTTTGTTACGTTATATACTAGCAGAGCAGGATCATTGGTGGGGGGGGGGGGGGGTGTGAGGGGGAGAGAGAGAGAGAGAGAGATCTTTCCCAACTCTTCCTTTTTACATGAGGAGCTACCCGTTTTATTCATTTTATCCTTCTCAGAGCTGTTTTGATAGTATCCAAATGATGGTAAATGAAAAGGGAGGACACGAATATTACCCAGAATTCAGGACTGGCAATCGATATGCATGTTTGAGTGAGAATCTTTTTCTCTCTCAACTTAGGTATACGTTTATGTCGTACCTAAAAGCGAGAACCACACTATTGGGACAAGTATGCAAGGCCCAATTTTCCTAACAAGCACAGTTAATTTTGTTATTTTCGAACATTTCTTTCCAAATTGGTTTATCCAATTAACAGTATTATATTAAGATCATGAATTGCTGGGTTAGGTTAGGTTAGATTAGCTTAGGTTAGGTTAGGTTAGGTTAGGTTAGGTTAGCTTAGCTTAGCTTGGGTTAGCTTAGGTTAGGTTAGGTTAGCTTAGCTTGGGTTAGCATAGGTTAGGTTAGGTTTGATTACATTTCTATGTTAGATTTAACTCAAATTCAAAACAATTGCCAGTCATTCGGCTTGTTAGTCAACTTGCCTCTAATAGGGGCAATTTGTCTAACAAGACTATTTAGTTTTGTGTGTATATATATATATATATATATATATATATATATATATATATATATATATATATATATATATATATATATATATATATATATATATATATATATATTATAGCTTCAAGACTCTGAACCAATATAGAAGCATCAAGAGGAAGTGCTTGTGTTATGGGCCAATAGGCCTTCTGCAGTTACTTCCATTCTTATGTTTTTATTCCCATTGGTTCGTGTTTTATCTTGTGTAAATGTCAATCACCTTACCCAAAACTTTGGTACCATATCACCTCACCCATGTATGTGTATATATATATATATATATATATATATATATATATATATATATATATATATATATATATATATATATATATATATATATATATATATATATATATATATATATATATATATATAATATACAGAGTAAATCTACCCCAAAAGTAATGATTTATTTGTCTACAAAACTAAACTTTTTTGGAATCATATGAGGCCCCTCCACTGAGGGGGGGAGGCCTGGATGTTTATTGTCATGTGTATTCATGCTGCTTGCATGTCGTCGTTTATTTGCCTTTGTTTTTTTGACAGCTTTCTTTGCCTTGGGTGGTTTGGGAGATTTTGAAGCTCTCTTTATTTTGGGCTTTTTGTTCCCAACAACAAGCTGCTGCTGCTGCTTCTTTTTCAAGGCTGTAGGTGGTTTGTTGCTTGTGGCGGCTTTCTTGGGAGTTACCACGGCCTTCTTTGCTGCTGTAGATGGTTTCTTGGTTGTGGTGGCTTTCTTGGGAGTTAGAACGGCCCTCTTCTCTGCTACGGCCAGCTTGAATGATCCACTAGCTCCACTTCCCTTGGTCTGAACAAGAATGCCGTCAGCCACTGCTTTCTTGAGAAATCTTCGGATGTAAATGGCGATCTTGGCAGCCTCGACTTTGTTGTTGGCAACAACGTACTTCTTGATTGCTTGTAGAGACGAGCCCTTACGGTCTTTGAGTGCTGCGACCGCGGCTAGAACCATTTGACTAGTTTTCGGGTGAGCAACCTGGACGCGAGGTTTCCTGGTGGTGGCCACCACAGCAGCAGCAGCAGCCGCAGCCTTCTTGGTAGGCTTTGCTTCTACCATGATGATGATGAACCAACCAAGGTGATGAGAGACGCTCAGACAGTCACGGGGGAATGATGCTGCCGCCGCTTGAGCCGAACCTATTTATGTGCCGGCACGGTACAGAAGCTGCAACCTGGCAACTCGTCCACCAATCACGACGGTTGGTTTTACGGCTCCGAAACCTGGATCCCATATCTTCTCTAAAATAGAAGCATTTGTTCATGTTCTTTGTAAAAGTATCATAAAGCAGGACAGATGAGACAAATATCATAAAAACTGAAGAGCAGATGAGCACACACATGTTTGTATTACAAAAGAAAATCCACAAATTCATTAGAAATTGGCAGGGCAGGCTGAGGAAGTAGGTAGATGTAAAATGTCTGTAAATGGCGAAAGAACATAAACCCAAGACTGAATAAACGATGTTAAATATCCATGCCAAGGAGACAAAAATATGTTAGGATACAATTACCATTAAGACACCACAAGCAGGTCCGTATCCTGCCGCGATGACTTAAAAGAGTTGGTTATTAGCCACAATGTGTAGGCAGTCTCATGCCAACGGCCACACCACGTTGAGAACACCGCTTCTCGTCCGATCAGCGAAGTTAAGCAACGTTGGGTTTGGTTAGTACTTGGATGGGTGACCGCCTGGGAACACCAAATGCTGTTGGCAATAATGTTTTGTTTTGTTTTGTTTTGTTTCGTTTGTTTTTGTTTGAATGGCTGGCTCCACGGGAAATTCACGGAGTTGTGTGGAATAAGGCCTGGTAAAATGAATTAATATGTATGTCATGTTTAAAACAAACTCGCTTAATATAGATATTGTGTGAGGCTTTATACAAAAACAAACAACCAAAACAAAACATGTTTATATATATATATATATATATATAGCTTAATCCGGGTTTGAACTCGCAACTCCAAGAATACGCATCACTTATATACACTTTACCACTGGACCACTGCTGCAGGACACTAGCTTGATGCTGAGGTATCAATTTAATGACGTAAATGCCATTTCCACAAATAAATGATAATTAAAAAGTATTTGTATGTACAAATCTTTTTGTTTAAAAGGCTACAATATCAGTTACTGATATAATTTGTGTTAATGTTTCTATACCCACAAGAAGGCATATTTTTGCTTATATGTAAAGGGTACGGAGAAGGAATCCACAGACCATCATTCCCTCCCCTTCCTCCCCCACCCCCCCCCCACCCCCCACCCCAACTCCCACCTACTACCACCACACCACCACCACCAATCACCACCAATCACCACCAATCACCACCACCACCAATCACCACCACCACATCAACCGAAAACCCCCTAACACATCAACCTCCCCCCAATCAACAGGCGAAATAATAACCCTCAAATGCCTGCCTGCCTGCCTGCCTGCAAGCCAATACTAACGGTCTTCTCAGAAAGAAAATCTCTTTGTATCTGTATTACTTGATGAAATGTATGATTCTAATAATGAAAATAAATTTTGATGTCGGTTGTATGAGCATAATGACCAATATGCACATGATATGAATGAATTAAATAGTGTAGTTTTAAGTAATTAGGTGTAGACACATTAAGCGGATATGATATTTGACGCGTCCAGAACTGGTGATTTTTGGTTTAGTTTTAAATGCACCACCACACCACCACCACCACCACCATTGCTTCCCAGAGCCTAATTAAGGACCGGTAAAAGGAGTCAATATGTATGTCATCTATAAAACCAAAGAATGAATAAAAAAAACACACACACAAACCTACATAATAGTATTAGGAAGATTGTATGGCAAAAAAAAAAAGTATTATTCCCATTGGGTCGTTTGAACTCGCGACTTCCAAAACACCAGCCACACACCTTACAACCCAGCCACCATAGAGTTGGTATAATTGTGCAATTTAGTTATAAAAGTAAAGTTTCTCACATTGTATTGATAACTTAAAGGATTTTTTTTTTATTTTGCATGTACAAATCTTATTGTCTGTTCTATGAAAAGGCTTGATGTAAATTATGTTTTTGAATGATTGAATTGTAGGCACATTAAGCGGATTCGATATTTGATATATCCAGAAAGGCGATTTATGTTCAGTTTTAAAATGCATCACCGTTAACGCTAAAGGACTGGTAAAATGACTCGATGTTTGTCATTTTAAAATAAACACTAAAACAAGGCCCTTAACATATATAATGTTTGAATATAAATTGAATGCATATAAATACAAAGTGGGAGTGGCTGGCTGGCTGGTGGCTGGCTGGCTGGCTGGCTGGTGGCTGGCTGGCTGGCTGGCTGGCTGGCTGGCTGG